>NC_091344.1:3227583-3262583 GCF_038502225.1 Cherax quadricarinatus
TGGAGTGAGAGTTGCCACAGCTGCGTTTTGCCGATGACACTGTTCTTTGATAGGTAAAATTTATGAAGAGATTCAGGGAAACTGATCAGCCACAGAGTTAACAGTAGGAGGACTCTAGATAAAGAATTTGTGTGACTTGGTTGAGCCAGCAGCAACAACTGTTGTGATGTAGTTCAGCTGGGCTTGTGAGGTTTCTGGGGAGACCTAATTTAACCAATTATATGGTCACCTTGCCTTGGCAAATGTCTGTCAGAGACACGCCTTTCCGGCTTAAGACTGAGGTCTTTTGTTCTGGACGGCGTCAGACCTCGACGTCAGATCAACACCACGTGTGCACACCTCATTGTGGAGGGTGCTTGGACCACCATAAAAGCCCAAGGAAGAGCATGATCAGGAGATTCGAGCGGAGCTGCTGCTGGGGTGCAGAGCTCCTGAGCAGAGACTTCGAGCGGAGCTGCTGCTGGGGTGCAGAGCTCTTGAGCAGAGACTTCGAGCGGAGCTGCTGCTGGGATGCAGGGCTCGGGAGAAGGCTGCTGAAGTCTCTGGAGGAGACTGTTGGAGGCATTGGGCAGAGTACTGGCTTGGCGCAGTACTCGTGCTGTGTAGGTCTTGGGACCTGTGGCTTAGTTCCTGTAGTGAACTGTCCTCTACTATATTGTAAGTTATATTCATTCTCGTCAAGTTGATTGTGTTCCCTGTCTCACTGCTGTGTCCATTCCAAAAACAAAGACAGACAAGTACTGTTAAACTAAAGGCCAGTATCCCTTTGATATTTAGAGATTGTAAGGTTAGCAAAAGATTATCAGGAGAAGAATGTTGGAGCTTTTAAAAAAGAGAGCGGATTCATAAACAACTAGCACGGCTTTACAGATGGTCAATCCTATCTCACACACCTACTAGAGTTCTACGACAAGGTAACATAAGTGAAACAGGAGAGAGAGAGAGAGAGAGAGAGAGAGAGAGAGAGAGAGAGAGAGAGAGAGAGAGAGAGAGAGAGAGGAGAGAGAGAGAGAGGAATGGGTAGATGGCTTATTTTTTGACTGAAGGGTTTTGATATTGTACCGCACAAGTGACCAGAGGAGCAGTCAGGCACAACAGGGAAGGCACTACGATGGATAAAGGAATATTTAACAAGAAACTTGGTGACTGCACACAAGAAGAGGTGTCTGAGTGGAATAATGTGACGAGTAAGGTTCACCAAGATCAGGGCAGGAGCCAGTACTTTTTTTTTTTGTGCATGTGAACGACGTGACTGAGGAGACAGAGGAACCCTTGTGTGTAGATGACGTGAAGCTAAAAGCTAATACGGAGACTATAAACGGGTAAGGAACAGAAAAAAACTACAAATGGACCTGGGCAAGCTGCAGGTCTGGTTTAACAGAAGACTATTACATTTCAACGCTAGCAAATGCAAAGTTATGAAAATTTGGAAAAGGCAAAGAAAACAAATGGAGTACATTTTCGAGGGCAAAAGATACAATAATCACTCACAGAGGATCTCAGGATGATTACTGTTACAAGTACATCACCTGGCATATCTAAGATTGGTCACGACACTGTATATGAGATATGTCAAGCCCATATTGGAGTATGCAGTATCAGTATGGAAACCTTACCTGATCAAGCATGTCAAGAAAATGGAGAAAGTGCAGAGATTTGCAACGAGACTAGTCCCAGAGCTACCGGGTATGTGCTATGAGGAGAGATTGAGGGAGCTAAACCTGATGATATTAGAGAACAGAATGACTAAAGGTGATATGATAACAACGTACAAAATACTGAGAGGAATTGATGGGGTGGACAAGAACAGACTGCTCTAGAGGCGGAAACTGGAACACGAGGTCACAGCTGGAAGTTGAAAATACAGAGGAGTCCAAGTGGCTTTGGAAGTCAGGATTGAACCCATTAGCGGGCCAGGAACTGAGACTAGACCCCTGCACACAAACCCATACACACTACAAACTAGAAACAATAGACCAAGTGTCTATCGACAACACAATTGGTAACTAAAAGACACACACACACACACACACACACACACCACCAAGTGCTGGACACAGTGCACACAACCAAGGAAGAAGTGAAGAGGCTTCTGAGTGAGCTAGATACCTCAAAGGCAATGGGGCCAGATAACATCTCCCCATGGGTATTGAGAGAGGGAGCAGAGGCGCTATGTGTACCCCTAACAACAATATTCAATACATCTATCGAAACAGGGAGATTGCCTGAGGCATGGAAGACAGCAAATGTAGTCCCAATCTTTAAAAAAGAAGACAGACATGAAGCGTTAAACTACAGACCAGTGTCACTGACATGTATAGTATGCAAAATCATGGAGAAGATTATCAGGAGAAGAGTGGTGGAACACCTAGAAAGGAATGATCTCATCAACAGCAGCCAGCATGGTTTCAGGGACGGGAAATCCTGTGTCACAAACCTACTGGAGTTCTATGACATGGTGACAGCAGTAAGACAAGAGAGAGAGGGGTGGGTGGATTGCATTTTCTTGGACTGCAAGAAGGCGTTTGACACAGTTCCCCACAAGAGATTGGTGCAAAAACTGGAGGACCAAGCAGGGATAACAGGGAAGGCACTACAATGGATCAGGGAATACTTGTCAGGAAGACAGCAGCGAGTCATGGTACGTGGCGAGGTGTCAGAGTGGGCACCTGTGACCAGCGGGGTACCGCAGGGGTCAGTCCTAGGACCAGTGCTGTTTCTGGTATTTGTGAACGACATGACGGAAGGAATAGACTCTGAGGTGTCCCTGTTTGCAGATGACGTGAAGTTGTTGAGAAGAATACACTCGATCGAAGACCAGGCAGAACTACAAAGGGATCTGGACAGGCTGCAGACCTGGTCCAGCAATTGGCTCCTGGAGTTCAATCCCACCAAGTGCAAAGTCATGAAGATTGGGGAAGGGCAAAGAAGGCCGCAGACGGAGTACAGTCTAGGGGGTCAGAGACTACAAACCTCACTCAAGGAAAAAGATCTTGGGGTGAGTATAACACCAGGCACATCTCCTGAAGCGCACATCAACCAAATAACTGCTGCAGCATATGGGCGCCTAGCAAACCTCAGAACAGCATTCCGACATCTTAATAAGGAATCGTTCAGGACCCTGTACACCGTATACGTTAGGCCCATATTGGAGTATGCGGCACCAGTTTGGAACCCACACCTAGCCAAGCACGTAAAGAAACTAGAGAAAGTGCAAAGGTTTGCAACAAGACTAGTCCCAGAGCTAAGAGGTATGTCCTACGAGGAGAGGTTAAGGGAAATCAACCTGACGACACTGGAGGACAGGAGAGATAGGGGGGACATGATAACGACATACAAAATACTGAGGGGAATTGACAAGGTGGACAAAGACAGGATGTTCCAGAGTTTGGACACAGCAACAAGGGGACACAGTTGGAAGCTAAAGACACAGATGAATCACAGGGATGTTAGGAAGTATTTCTTCAGCCACAGAGTAGTCAGTAAGTGGAATAGTTTGGGAAGCGATGTAGTGGAGGCAGGATCCATACATAGCTTTAAGCAGAGGTATGATAAAGCTCACGGCTCGGGGAGAGTGACCTAGTAGCGATCAGTGAAGAGGCGGGGCCAGGAGCTCGGACTCGACCCCCGCAACCTCAACTAGGTGAGTACAACTAGGTGAGTACACACACACACACACACACACACACACACACACACACACACACGTGCAATAAGCAGAGCCCAGAAGATAAAGCTCAATTCTCTCGCAAAGAGTCAGGTGACAACTCACCAGTGAGCGCACACTAGCGCCTAACTGTACACCCAGACCTCGTAGTATGTCACTGGGACACCACGGTGTGTTCCATATCTTGACTCTTGTCCCGCACTCCCCCTCAGCCACTCCTCTAGCCCCGCTCTCAGTGTCACTCTCCAGCTCATGGTCTCTTAACACGTGGAATTTGAACCTCCTGCGAGTATATTCCATCAAGAGTGATTTCCTACAGCAACATAAACAAATTATAACAACAGCAATTAAAATTTATTATTATTATTATTATTATTATTATTATTATTATTATTATCGGTAAATTCCTATCCGCCAGTTGTTTTATGACCCTCACACGTTTAACGATTCTCCACGAATATAACATCATCAGCATCAATGAAAATAAAAATATCAATAATAATATATAATTAAAATCTTTTCTCCTACTCATGCTACCCAATTCCTTCCTCGTCCACGTTTCATTTGTGTATTTTACAACTCAGCAAGACTTCTCAGGCATCACCAAGGAAAATGTCAACATAAGTAAGGAAAATATATAAAAGAACCATAGTCTCTGAATGATAATCAGACGGTATTTGAGGTCCCCAAAGGAGTATGCTTGATCCCAAGTGCGCGATGTCTACTCCAACAGCCTCCTTCACCAACTTTACAGATGACTCGTCTATAATCTTCATTTATGCTTGAGAGAGGAGCTCATTTCCCTGAGGCATTTAAATCCCCTAATTGCGCCTATATCTGCTTTGAATAAGTAATAAGGTTGACGTTGCCACTAAGAAAATGTACATGATGGTTTTTAGATAGCATGGTGCGAGAATGAATGAGATTCAGCCCTCAGAGATAAAACTGCGGAATTCGGGTGTACAGTGGAGTTGAAGACTCACGTGCCAAATCTTGCAAGCAAGGCAAGCAAGTTTTGCTCTCACCTTGAGAATGAACCGTTCTCCCTGTATGACCTGCCCTTTATCGCATCTCTGACTTCTGAACAATGTAGGTGGCCACGCAGGCCACATCTCGAGCCACAAAACGGCTTGGTCAGATCCATACTGCCATGACTTAACTAAGCTATTCACAGGGCGAAACGTTGTTTCAATAAGTGCTTGTTATGCAACGTGAGTCTTTTCACAGCCTGGCCAGTCGTGTCATCTCAAAACAGATTATCAAATTCTAGAGGATGTCGGTTCTCTGTTTAATACACGTTCACCATTCTCAGGGTTTTTCTCTAGCTGTCATTGTCCTAATGACATCATGTCAACGACCATTCATTCTTGAATAGGCTAGCTACTAGGAGGTTGCACAAAAACTTTTAGCTTATAAAATAATAGAAGTTTCGTAATTTATCAGTTAGAACCTTTTATAAATTCGTCCAAGAACGAGTGGTTTTAAGCAAATAACAATACGATGTACCTGATGTTTGAAGCAATGATGGCTTAGTGGTCAAAGGCGTCTCGGAATTTTGGCGGGCTTCTCGGGTAACGTGCTAAAATATCGAGGGTTCGATCCCCGGCTAGACCGAGGCAGGGTGACCCAAAAAGAAAGAAAATCCTCAAAAAGAAAATACTTTCATCATTCAACACTTTCACCTCACTCATACATAATCAGTCTTTGCAGAGGCGCTCAGATACAACAATTTAGAAGTCCCTCCAACTGTCAATATCTCAGACCCCTCCTTTAGTACAGGCATTGTACTTTTTATTTCCATGACTCAAGTCCGGCTAAATCTATAATAGCCGGTTTCCCTGAATCCCTTCACTATATATTACCCTGCTCATACTCCAACAGCTCGTCAAGTCCCAAAAACCATTCGTCCCCATATACTCCTATCTAACACGCTCACACAAGCTTGCTGGAAGTCCAAGCCTCTCGCCCACAAAACCTCCTTTACCCCCTCCTTCCAACCTTTTCGAGGACCACCCCTACCCCTCCTTCCTTCCCCTACAGATTTATACGCTCTCCAAGTCATTCTACTTTGATCCATTCTCTCTAAATGACCAAACCACCTCAACAACCCCTCTCCCGCCCTCTAATACTTTCTCTCTCTCTCTCTCTCTCTCTCATATATATATATATATATATATATATATATATATATATATATATATATATATATATATATATATATATATATATATTAGAGAGAGAGAGAGGAGAGAGATTCGCGCGCGCGCGCGTGTGTGTGTGTGTGTGTGTGACACGGAGGCGGGGTGATGTAATAAGGGAGGAAAGGGAAGGGAAGGAGCATAATTGCGTTTGGGGCCAGTACTGACCTAACTGTGTTCACCTCAGCTGAATGTTTGTCAGTCGTGGAAATTCAACTTGAGCCCCACAGAGGGAGGGATTCAGCTCCCTCCTGACACCAAGAGAGCCGCAGCTATGGTCGTGCTGCCTTCTGGCCTTCGTCAAGTTTACTCAGTGAGGGAGCCTTGCTTTCCTCTGTAAACTTAAGTACTGGTGGCAAGAGTTAACGGGACGGAAAGCAAGCATGACTTAGCATGTAGAACGCAAAAATATTCAGCTTGTCAGTTTTAAGAATTCAACAACATTTTTTTATATATTTAATTATAGATTCTCTAACGTTGGTAGGGAAAATAAGTAATTCACATTTGATTATGCTTATGCTTTCGCATATAACAATGAGAGCCAGTGACTGGGGAATATATTTTTCAGTTATCCCAGAGACATATTAGCGTTGGGATCTAAAAAAGATTTTCTTGGCTCAAGAGTCCTTGACACCCTATCTTTTAATGTCTTTTCCCGTTACCCATATCAAGTCAACTGAATATTTTGTACGTTGTAATCAAATCTTGTTTAGAGCTTCTGTCCTCTAAGGCCATCAGGTTCATTACTTGAGACTTTGCTCGTAGGTCAGTCATCTCCTCAGCTGTGACTAGTCTCATCTCCAATAGCTCCTGGCTATTGTGTGCGTCTTTTTTATTGGTCTGACATAATTTACTGAATGACTCAGTGTTCAGCTTCCTGAATACAATTTTTACGTTTGCTAGGCACACATACAGTGACGATGCTTTTCGATTTTATTCTTACCCCAAGTTTCTGTCATTTGTTCATAGTTTTCCGGCTCTGTCCAGGAAGTCCATTCTCCGCCTCCAGTATTCTGTCTTCTCCCTCCTATGTTGACAACATTGTAGTTGCTGAAGTTGATTTTTCGGCAACCATATTTCTGACTAATACTGTAGTTCAGCAATGTTTTCAGGTAGTCTTTCACCGTTTCTTTTTTTAGGTTTTATTCTTCTCATAAATCATAAACGTCCAGCAAAACACAACTCTGTATCTTCTTGTAAATCCTTCACACATACAAGAAACTGCTTATGATCCTGGATGAAAATAAAAAGTTAGGTCACTTAAGTTTTTCCTTTCTAATACGTCTTCCAGGAGCATCACTCGTTATATTTCTCCGTAGAGTTAGGTACATATTCAGTAAACCTGTTGGGCATAACTTGTAGTTCTTAATAATAATAATATTATTATTATTATTATTATTATTTATTTTTACAAGTACATGTACAAAGTATACTGACCTAGCTGACATCAATGACATACTACTATACAGAGAGCCCTTTTTTATGCAGAGTATTTCTGGCCAATTATGTCAATTTTGTCCCAGGATGCGACCCACACCAGTCGACTAATCCCCAGGTACTTATTTTACTGCTAGGTGAACAGGGACAGCAGTGTTCTAAGGAAACAGGTTCTAATGTTTCCACCCGGGGATCGAACCACGGACCTCAGTGTGTAAGCTCAGTTTCAGGTCAATATCACATGTTTTCTTTCAGTCCATTAATATACAGTCAGTCGCCTCACTCACATCTTTCCTCTTTTATCTCAGTTATTCTGGTATATAACAGCAGCAGAATCGCTAAACAGGATTAAAAAACTGTGTAACTCATTGCTAATTATTATTTATAAAACAATTTCTCTTCATGTGCTCAACTAATCTCATTCAGATTATTACGTATGTCCACCACCTTAAAGTATAAGTTTGCACAAAGGATTTTAGGCTTTAACTGAAGATTACCTGTTCTTGCTTTCCTTCTTTCTGGAAACTGCCTTGTTTCACCCGACAAGTGGCAGATATTTTGCTTGTAATTCAAAGAATGGGTTTGTTGTGGTGAATGGTTTTTAAAACCGACAAGTTGAAGAATTGAGACACTTGTGCAACACATGGGAATCTTAAAGATTCCCATGTGTTGCACAAGTGTCTCAATTCTTCCATGGGTTTGTTCCTTTGAGAACCGACAGGGGCTTTGTTTTGAGCCATTTAATGTATCTAACTCTTCCATTATATGGATGGAGTCCATTCTCTGTCAGTTTACCATTTCTCATCGTCTCACTTGTATTGTTCTTTACTGAAGAATTGAGACACTTGTGCAACACATGGGAATCTTTATTGAAGAACCGTTTCGCCACACAGTGGCTTCATCAGTCCAATACAAAGTAGAAATGGGTAAGGAGAGGAGGAGTTTGAGATAATCAGTTCATTAACCTGGAATCGATGTGTTGAGTCCATCACTCTTGTAGGAAGTACATTCATCACATTGTTCTTTATCACACTGAGAGCATCTTGAATCACATAAACAGTGCCTCGTTTAATTCTCTGCTGCTCCTCGTTATTATAACCTGGCTGGTTTTTAAGTTACTTTCCTTCTGTTGTGCATGTATTGGAGTTCCGGTTCTGATTTTACTGTTGCCGCAACTACAGTCTCAAATTATCTCTCGACTTCTCTCATCCGTGTCTTCATCATCTCATCCGTATCTTCATCATCTCATCCATGTCTTCATCTCATCCATGTCTTCATTTCATCTGTCTTCATCTCATCTGTCTTCATCATTTAACAATGATGATGCTGTAGCTAAATATTCTTGTCTCTGATCATCTTATTACAAATAGTTTATCTTTAACTGTCCTGCACAATCCTCTTAGAAAATTATGTTGTAATTATACTCTTTCTAGTACTTTTCGCAGCCAAAGCCGTAGAATTAAATTCTATATAGCTCTCTTTATGCTATAATATTGCAAAGTTTTCAGTTCTTGGACACTTATGGTTTGCATTTTTTTTTTAATTTCGTCGAGTTTCTTCACATAGTTAACAAGTGAATGCTGAACGCAGGCGTCAGTTACCTAGTCGATCATCGGTCTAACATTTGTTGTGTATAAATTGCTGGAGGATTCTTTGTTTAACTTCGTGAATGCTGAGGTTCGATAGTATTACAGAGGTCACTTATACAGTTTAAGTCTACCTCCGTGATATTATTTTCCTGATTTTTTTTCTTTCTTTTCTTCTCCCCACTAGCTTGGTCTTTCCATTCCCAATTCGGGTTGAATAACATTGGATTTCGTTAGACTAAAAATCCAGAACCCACTTGTTGAACGATATCTACAGTATGATCAGGTCTTCATGGAGTCTGCCTCTGTCTTTTCTGGATCCTATCATCTTCATTAGTATTCCAGTGATAGGGAGCAGACACATGAGAGGCGGTTACTTCTGGAAGGTTGTTTTACATATGTTTGGAACAGCAGCGGTACTAAAAAGTGACGTTTTTGGGATCACATTATTTACTCTCTGAGCATCCTGATGTTTCATTCCTGTTCTTTGATTTTTGTCGTTCAGTTTATTTGGTCTCTTGTGTGCATTCCAGGGAGATGCAGTCACTGCATCCCTGTCTTCTGTGTTTTATCATTTGTTTATATCACCAAACTCCAGTAAGTAATTAAGCCAGATTTTCCAATCCCTAAATCTGTTTTATAAGCATATATTCTCTCCGTACAAATTCCTCCAAAAACATCTAAAATATGCATCTCAAAAGACTAGCTTATAATACATTGCCTTCTCTGTCCCTTTTAATGTGTTTAAGCAAACCATATTAACTTTCTGGAGAGGCATGAACTTAAGGGTGAGGAGTGGAGGTGAGACGTGAACTTGGTGGAGAGGAGTGAAGGTGAGGCGTGAACGTGAGCGAGAAGAGGAATGACGAGGGTGAGAAGTGAAGGCGAGGAGGACGATTAAACGTGTATGGTATTCTGATGATTAATAATTCTTACAACTAAGTTTAGGTTAGTGGAGGTAATGTTAGTTCTAGTGAGAGATGGTGGCAAATTCTTGTATCTCTTTCCTTTTTATGTCTACTCATTGAGGTACATACACAAAGGCATCGACACTCCGTTTACATACACACAAAAAACAAAGATCTTGGAAGCTAAAGACTCAAGTTGCAGATATAGCTTTCATGTGAACATCGTTTCGCTTTATGTAGAGCTTTGCCAAGCTATGGGTTGATGACACTCTGCCTATAGCAGAACGTTGTTCCAGTAAAAGTTTGTTTTGCAACAAGTGACCTTGTCTACATACTTTACGGCGGTGTGCCGTTTCACCCAGAAATTGAGCTATTTCTCCCGCAGGAGATATCTTGAAGTGGGCTTCTCTTGCCCGCTGCTTCCCACAGCTCAGTATCTGAGGTTGATTTCTGGCTTCACTCTACCTTTTAACATTGCCTTCAAAGCCCTGGTTCATAATTAGTGATCTTTCTTTTGTAGCTTTCGTTTCTCATTTTACTGTTGAACATTTCACTAAATCAGTTCTTCGTCCTTTGCTTCCTTGATCTGGTTGATTTATTAAGTTTAAAGCTTAGTGATCACAGGATGGTCAGGCTGTATGTCACTTGAACTCCACCAGTCAAGTATACTTTAATCCATTACATAGACACTCAAGCGAACTTAAGGCGTAAGTACAATGAGAAATATACACCTCTCGGTGCATAAACTAAATCTCTGATTTAATTTATTGTTAGTTTCTGACGGCCTTTTACATCTGCGATTTTCTCAAGAATACCAGAATATATCAAGTTAATTGTGTCAACAATCCTTATTCAAAAACACTTTATCCCTTATTTTCCATTCAGTTTCTTGTACATTTCATTTTTATGACATCATTAACTCTTTCACTTTCGCGAGATCATCATAATCAAAACAAATTTATTATTAATACTCTTGACTTTCTGATGAAAAAAAATCTTTTAAATTTTATTGGAATTTTATTCTCTTTCACTTATTAGCTAATGTTGAGGTGTGAGTTAATAAGGAAGCTTCTCACTCCACCATTCCTCCATCTTCTCTAAAACAGGTTTTAATTTCTTTTCAATTGGACACTTAAATTGATAACTTTTTACATATTGCTCTCTGACTTCAGACATACAAAATGTCACTGTTTTTACCATTTACACCATATAATAATATATCACATAAAATCACAATAAATTCTTCTCGCTATATTGTACTACAATACCAGTATCTGGGCGGGTGTCTGCCTGTGTGTATGTTTTGTACGTCTGTGTATTGTTTATTTTAAGTATACACTTATGTTCGTGTTTTTTTTTTTTATATTTATGCATATCACGTACATTTGATCACTACAGCCGTCACATTGCCAAGAATCACAAAAAACTAGGAATACTGATGTAACCTTATATCAATTTATTTTTATTTAACTTTTTTTGCTTGTTAGAATCTTTTTAATTACCACTTCATAAGAGAAGATTTATTCAAGAATTAAGATGAATTTTATTAGAGTGAGACAGACATACAGAGTTCATAGGAACACATGGGAAAGACATAGAGAACTTGAAAGTCCTCACCCAGGCCATCTGCCGAAAACTAACTTCTAACTAGATGAAAGACAATTAAGGTCTAAGAGTCAAGGTCAGAAAAGCAGAAGGGTTTCTCCCCACCCTCCAATCCCTCCAGCATGAAAACAGAGAGGAAAACTATACCATACCATACTGGAAAAATGGCATGGCATTTGCAGAAGAGATGGAGCTGGATGGAAGCCATTGGCTACAACTTCCTCTACTAATATATTACCATTACTGATGAGAGTAAGACACATGTGCAACATCTGGGTATCTTTATTGTAGACGTTTCGCCATCCAGTGGCTTTATCAATACAAATTCTAGGACATAACTTGAAGACAGTAGAACTATGTACAGAAGATGAGGTAATCAGTCCCTCAACCTAGGAGTAGGTGCGAACAGCACCATAGTCGTGGAGATACCCAGATGTTGCACATGTGTCTTACTCTCATCTTGTCGGTATTATATACCATTCGTACACATTACCATTACTGTTGTAATTGTTCACGTTACTCAACTGTCATTCAGAAAGCTGTGTATACCAGTTCTATTTCTGGTTACTTCCATCTCTTCTATGACTATCACAACCCACTACTTCTACCACTACTACTATTACTGATATGGATGCCTCGTTGTCAGCTGACTGTTCTTGTGCAATTGCTGAACAGACGACAGGAATCTGTTCGTTTCAGATTGCCCAATCTGTTGTATGTACAGTATACGACAGTGTGCATGGATTCTGTGAGTGGATGAGTGAGGCTGCATCTAGGGAACATCTCATTCCTGTCCTCCCTCACCACACCCTATACACTTGTTCTTCACTGACATATAAAACAATTTGGGCTGACCCAGCAAACTTGACTGGTAGATTTGAATTGAAAAATTCATGAAGGTTCAGTCAGCTCTTCTCACTAGAGCATGATATCTCTAGTTGAATCCTATACTTTCGTAAAGTGCTTTTCCAGCTACTTCTTGACCGACTGTATTTTCGTCGAGCAAAAATATTAGCGATTAGCTTATTCCAATTTCCTATAATTTTCTTTGCAAAATACCTCTTATGCCTATTTGGTATATCTCAGTCTATTAAGCAATTTGAGGCTTAAAACTGGAGGGTTTGGACGTGATGCGGTCTAGTGTGTGATTTTTTTTTATATTTGATGATTCTAGCTATCAAACCAAGTCTTTTGTTAGCCTTCCTGTTCACAGATAGTCATTACTTGACATGTTTCCCTGTCAAACCACACAGGAGGAAAGAAGGTCTCAAACCTGGCTGTAGGACAAAAACCGGTCATCTCTCCAAGCAGGGCATGCCGTAACATGGTGGAAAGTCTTGCTCTGTGAGAGTAGTGACAACCAAGCACATGCCTTCACTAATCACATTTTGGATCTCCACCACAATTACAATTCTCATGAACAGTATGTTACCAAGCGTTGAGATCTGCCTTGGCTTAGCTGCCGTTGTCAGGAGACAATTGATGGACGAGGAATAAATAGAACCCTTTTTTTCCACTTGGAATTTTACCAACGAACTTTGTGTGTGTGTGTGTGTGTGTGTGTGTGTGTGTGTGTGTGTGTGTGTGTGTGTGTGTGTGTGTGTGTGTGTGTGTGTGATTGTGTGCGTGCGTGTGTGTGCGCGCGCACACACACCCACACATGGGTACAGATATGTGTGAGTGAGGTTTGCCTGTGCTATGTGCACGTTTTCCCGCAGATGAGTCGTCTACCCTGAAGCACTCTGTTAATGCTCTCTCTTAGTTGGTAAATATAGCTTAATACCTCATCTCATTAACACTTACAGTAGTTCAGTTACTTTCAGGGATTATTCTAACTCACACAGTATTTTCATTAGTGTCAAAGCTAAGTCATGAAGACTTCACTATGTTTTTCTTTAAGTTTAAATGCTCGAATAGGTGACCCATTCTAGATATATAACTCTCCACAACTAGATGAGTGATACACAATAACTTCCCCTATTTTGGAGTAACATTTGCATGTACCTAAGAGTGTAAGAGTTAGCAATGCCTTTGTACAAGTTAACACCATTATTATATTTCAAAGGTTACCATTTTCAACGTGATATGGTTTGTTTGCTTTCTGTTCTTTTTCTCTATTTTTTTTTAAACTTCCTGACAAGTAACCTTCGCCCACGAATGGGCGCTGCACTGTTGCTCAGCCATGTCTTGTGCTGGTGTCACTGGTAGCCACACTGTATTAACCTACTTTGTGTCAATTTTCTTTTACAATATCCTCAACTGCAAAACTCCTGATGAAGTACTGGCAGCAGTTTGAAAGATCTTAGCACCTCCAGTGTCTTGTTTTAGATAGCGAATGGAGACAAATGGTTTCTAGGACTTGACGTACTGTTGGAGTGTAAGCAAATTTACTAATTTTCAATGATATTTACAAAACTTGTAATCTCTGTATTTCACGCGATAACAAATGAATGGCTTTTCTGATTGGCTTCAATCTTTCAGTGATAATTGGCTTCGCTCGAAGTCAGTCTTCAGATCTTCAATGTTCATATTTAACTGCATTAAAAACATATGCTGCACTCATAACACTTCCTCCTGCGCTCAGTGAGGTGAAGGTGAGGTGCTGGGCTTAGGGAATACGGGGATACAATTCACACTTCTCGGGTCGCGCAGCTTCAGGAACACATCTGGTTATTTAAGTGATTTGGTTTCATTTATACGAGAGTAAGTCATAATTTGTTCATTTCTTGAATTTACTTGTCAAACAATAGTCCGCATGACCTTATTATCCTCACGTACACCGCATGACCTTATCCTCATGTACACCGCATGACCTTATTATCCTCACGTACATATCGCAAATTTGTCAACATACCATTGAAACAATCCCAAAGTCCCAACAGTCTCTAGTAATTCAGTCAGCTCTGTAAGCAAAAAAATATATTCACAACATTATGATGCACATAGGCGAGGTACGATGTCCTGTTGTCACATAAAACCTTAAGTATATTCGTGGAAGAATATTTTTTTTAGTATGTAACATCAACTACTTTGTTACTGCCCATTGTTACTGAGTCACCAAATGTATAACTACCTATCATCACCAAGGTCTACTATATTATTGTTTTTTACATCACCAGAGTCGACTACTTTTTAGCTTCCATCATCGCCAAGGTTGTCTTCATTGTAACTAATTGTTATCACCAGGGTAAACTACTTTGTAACTTTTCTTTATCACTAGAATAACCTACTTGGTAACATATTATTACCACTCTTACCTACTTTGCAGTTACCCATTGCAACAAAGGTCACATATTTAATAACATCCTATAATATCCTGGGTCACCTACGTTGCAACTTAATACTCTCATGGCATGATCTATTAAGTAACTTTTTTCTTTCACCAGGGTCAGAGAATTTGTAACTATATATTTTTACTAAGGGTAATGAATTTTGTAATTTCCCATTATTATTCAGTTTGGATGTCTGAACTTTTTGCGCAAGTAACTTGGCCAATACCAGCCTAATGAATTCGACATTCGACTCATAATGTCGAGAAGTTTATAAGGCGTAGAACCTTGTATATATATTGTGAATGATTAGTCAGTAATTCATAGGATTTTAATATTTCTTCTGCATATAAACTTTAGACATAGTGACTCTTACTTTCTTTTGCAATTTGACCTCTAAAAGTTAATGGTGTTTTCAGATTTATGCTCAAAGTTTATTATTGTGTAACAATTTTTTCAATCCAGACATTCTGTAAAATCAAAATTAGAAAAGTAGAATTGTTTTATAGACTATTTCTATAAGAAGTGACCTTTAAGTAATTGTAGATGAATGGTTCAGAGAACCGACACGTTGTTAAATTAGACACGTGCAACTTTTGGGTATCTTTACTGAGGAAACGTTTCGCCACACAGTGGCTTCATCAGTCCATACAAAGGATAAACTTGAAGAACAGGAGGAGAATGAGGTAATCAGTCCCTCAACCTTGAGTCGATGTGGTCAGTCCATCAATCTATTCAAGATTGATGGACTGACCACATCGACTCAAAGTTGAGGGACTGATTACCTCATTCTCCTCCTGTTCTTCAAGTTTATCCTTTGTATGGACCGATGAAGCCACTGTGTGGCGAAACTTTTCCTCAATAAAGATACCCAAGAGTTGCACATGTATCTAATTTAACACCTTTAAGTAATCTGATAAAATTCACTCCTGAACCAAACATAATAGTATATCGTGATTCAGACGGCGTGGCAAAGTTTGGTCATGATGTTTTTTTCGAATTCCTCCAGGTCATGAAAAAATCGAACGCTAAGTGGGGCAAAAAAAAGAAAATCCCTTGTGGTCTCTAGGAAGACCACCTCTGAAACCCCGTAGGCCTATGAAAATCACATGTTCTGTGTCATACATAGCAACTAAATAAGATTCATATACGAATGATTCATCATTTATTACGTTTTAAAATATGAGGAATGAGATTTCCCCACTATTTTTATTGTTAAATGAATCTGAAGGTCCTAGAGCTATTTTTTTTTACAGTAAAAATTCTCGAAAAAATATGATAATTAATCATTCCATTCCAGCCACAGGCATACAGATTACACGTGTTGTTATTCTAGCTTCAGCAATGTCTGATGGCCCACCAGAATTTTATAGGTCACCAAGAGAGAGTAAGGCCAGCTTCTCTAAGTGGAATCTCTTCTAACATCACGGCTATATTACCGACTATTTAAGAGTATGCATATTGAAGCTTTGTCTTCATTGCGTACTCTGCTGGTCTTTAATGATCATAGGTAGGCTGTACTCTTGATAACCAGTTGCACAGCATGTAGGATTATTGCAGGGTCATTGGATTACTTTAAAATGAGGTGATCACTAAGGAAAAGGACAACATAAGTAGCATGGGCACCATGATTAGCTGACCACGTGGTGCCAGGGTTTTTATTCTCATCCTTTTGTTCTTCAAGCATAGAAGCATTTTTTTCCTTTGAGATCTCTTCGACAAGAGTATCTTGGTCATAGTGAGGCTTTCCTGAGGCGAAGCTTCCAGTCTAACAGAAAGTTGAGGAACTGTTGTGTATTCATCAGGTAGGATTATTTTATTTCAGCCAGTTTCTGGAACTGGTGAATCTCTCTCTTCTCCATTCAGAGTACTAAGTGACTGAAACATTGAAACTGCTGTACCATGAAATTATTTCCGACAAATAGTTGAAGATGGATCATAACCAATGTTACTGACAACACTCGCTGTGAGAAGCCCACGACGGAGGCCAGGAGGAATGACAATTCGCTCAGTAGAGAATTAACTCTTTGCCGACTTAGTAAGCTTGAGCTCAAGGTATTTACCACGGTTGAAGATGACTGCCAGACCAGGCTGTGAAAGTCTATGCACAGCTTCTTGGCTTCTGAACAGTCAGTGAAGAAAGAGTCCATTGTATGCAAATAATAGTGCATCTTAAAAATGTAGCATTTCTTTATCTTTAAACTACTACTTTCTTCCATGTTTGTATCACTTAATGGGCCATGAGTGATCATCTTAATCAGGAACTTAAGAGCATCAGCTACTGATTATTATTAACATTCAAGCGTACTGTAAATCCATGCTTCTCCAAAGAGAATAAATTCTTACCATCACTTAGATGATGTGCAATCTCAAAGCCGTAGATAAATGCAGCTCTTGAGAGTGTCTTGTAGTCACTGGATGCTGAATTTCCAACGTTGGATGTCATAACAAGATCTTGAACTGTTTCATTAGTCATAAGCATAATTTGTCTTCCGAATCCTAATTCCTCTCGAAGGATAGGTAACCATTGAAGAATAATCATCTTCAAGTCAGTACGGTCAGTCTTATCACTGTCTCCATGCAACTGCTTCTGGTAGCAGGCTTTATCATGGAGGTCTTTCGGTCAGAAATGGGTTCTTTCAGCTGAAATTTCTTCATGACTCACGGTAAATACTTTTTCAAAAGCGCCAGTATTATGGAATTCATGAAGGGGTCAATTCCTGGTGCCCTCTTTCTAGCATTTCAAGCACAGTCATGATCAGCATAGTCAGAGAACAAGCATGGTCACAGGAATTCATGGAGGGGTCGACTCCAGGTGACCTCCCATGGCTGGGATGAAAATGCTGATAACTTGACAGTTAAGACACATGTGTAACATCTGGATATCTTTATTGTAGACGTTTCGCCATCCAGTGGCTTTATCAGTACAGATTGGAGGACATAATTAGAAAACAGTGGAACTATGTAGAAAAGATGAGGTAATCAGTCCCTCAGCCTTGGAGATAGTGTTCACAGCATTGTGGTGGAGGAGAATCTGGAGCAAAGGCAAGAAGACTGGCGGTTATATAGGCGTCAGTGGATAAGGACGTGTAGCAGACGAGGGCATAGTCACTGGTAGGCGGGATTCCCCAGTGGAAGTAGGTCCTTCCCAAAGGGATGAGTTAGTTGTAGCAGCCGTGAAGGTCTTGTAGATGTCCTCTGAACCAACATTCCATGATGTTGCAGTGTCTGACAAGTTGTGCAAGAAAGGTATAAAATACCGAGAATAGTTTATAACTTCGAGGGTTATTTTCATTACCAAGGACTTGTACTTTATACTTGTGTGACTCAGGTACATTTAACCAAAAAGATATGAAATTTGATTCCTCATGCCTTAAAACATATATGATGAAATACAAGGAAATATGAGATTTTTTTTTTTTTTGGGGGGGGGGCCCTCCTTTGGGATCGATTATTCATGATCTAAGAAATCTGGAAAAGACCATATGTAAATTTAACACGCCGCCTGAATCGCAACTCAGGTTTACTCTATGCATTCACGTACACTACAACGCGTTTCTATATGAAACTGGAAGAAAATGCTCTGCGGTGAGAGTACCACAAAAAACAATGCTATATAGTGGAAAAACCACACAAAAAATGATCTACGGTGAAAGTAAAACACAAAACCATGCTCCAAGGTGAGAGTACCACAGAGAAAAATAATATACAGTGGCAGTACCACGCAAAACAATGCTCCACGGTGGAGTATCACCGCAGTGGGAGTACCACATAAAACAATGCTTTACAGTGGCAGTACCACATACAGCAATGCTCCACGGACTAGTACTACGCACAACAATGTTGAAGGGTGGAGTCCCAGACAAAACGCCGTTTCACTGTGGGAGTACAACACAAAAGGACAGGGAGTTTTCCTGCGTAGAGAATAATATTATGGCTGACAAAAGTCAGCCATAATATTATTCTCTACACTACACTCCATCTTGTGCTCACTATGGAAAATAAAAACATGGTTACACAAAACTGTAATGTCACACGCCTCTACGAAGGCCTAACCTCTACATTGACTTTACCTCTCGATTTAGAAAACACTTTTCGTCCCATTTACTTCGTCGAACACATTTGTGACAGAAAGTAAAGGGTAAACGAGGTCATATTTATGTGATTACTTTCACCAAGTGACGGCGGGACGATGTCACCCTCGATCACTTTCACTGTCACAATCATCCCTGACCCAAGCTTCAAGGGTCTTAAATAATTAGATAAGGTTTCGCATCACTGTCACTGTACCAACTCAATAACCTATCACTTAAGTCGTCTTAGTGAAACAAAGTGCCACAAGTGATGTAATGTTGAGCAAAGTGAATTGCATGGTGTGTAGTGTTAGTATTACGTAGTATGTTGCGTAGTTTGGTGAGTTGCATGGTGCAGTGTGGTTTGTAGTGTGGTGTCTGGTGTGGTGCGTGTAGTGTGGTGTGTAGTGTGATGTGTAGTGTGATGTGTAGTGTGATGTGTAGTGTGTTGCGTGTAGTGTGGTGTGTAGTATGGTGTGTGTTTTGTGTAGCGTGATGTGTGGTGTTGTGTGTAGTGTGGTGTGTAGTGTGCCCGATCCTTAATCAAAAATATTCGCTTGAAGTAAGAGGGTTACATACCCACGTTCTGCTGAACCTTGTTTAACATGCTTCTCGTCAGTGGAGTTCACCGGGCTCTTTACTTCCTAACGCCATATCTACGTACGTTAGGCAGAAATCTGTTGTCGAGTTCGTTATGACATCCATCGCCTATGCATGAGTCTTTTCATTTCCCAGGACACCAGCAGGACACATTTTCGACTCTCTCGTAGAGACTCACTAGTGTAACGTGCTGTGTATCATGGTGTGTAATGTGGTGTGGAGCAATATTTGTAATGTGGTGTTTAATTTAGTGTGTAGTGTGTCGTGTAGTGTGTTGTGTAGCTTGAGTAGTGGGGTGTGTACAGTACTGTGCGTGATATGTAAGGAAGTGTGATATGTGACTATATTTTATTTTTTTATGTATGTTTAATAGGCTGGCATGAGAAATAGGTCTTTCAGTCAGTAGTAACTCCAGCTGGAACGAAACTCTTGGAGCTCCCATTGATAATGAACTCTTAGCGGAATTCATACCGATATCCTTGTCGTTGTACGGAAGTAATTCAGCATAGGCTGACATACTTTAAATATTAGATGCTTGAAATCAATCGTGTGTAATGTAATATGGCAGAGAAACTGTTAGGTTCCTATCATGTAACACTCACACAGAATTGGGTAGTAGCACACCGCTGAAAAATCCAATTTTGTTCAGTAATAATAAAAAAAAAAATGTGTGGCAGAAGGCGGGTCATTGTAATGGGTAGCGATGTTTTACCACTGTGGTAAACATTACCAACAAGTAGGTGAGCCAGAAACATTGGGCAACAGTTAGGTATCGTTCGTTCCGAAACGTTTTGACTATAAAGTAAGCTTCTTCATGTAGGTGGAGAAGTAAAGATGATGTGATTAGTCCATCAACCCTGAAGTAGTTTTGAGGCGGTCACTTACTCAGCCTGGGTAAGTATACTACTCCATAGTTTTGTAGTCAACTGAGGAAGCCTACTATATCGGTACAGCTTGTTACTAGGTAGTACCTTATTTATTGCCTGCTACTGTAAGACACTTATATTTACCATGACACAGTGCCACAGTACGGTGCCGTGGTGAGTCTGCACTTCCCACCAGCTGCCAGAACAGGTTGAGCCTTCGTCCTTGGGCAATGAGGCATGTAACATGACGCTTCCTACATCATCACTAACGGGCCATCGCCACTCTTACACACCATCCTCGCCACACATATTAAACCTATGTTGAGTGCTTATTATAATGCAGGCAGTTAAATACTTATGTAAACCAATGTAAACCATAACAATTGCTTGGATTGTTATATGAAGCAATGCAGCTGATGAAGGTTTATCTAACTTGAATTAATATAATGACTTGAATTTTACCTATGGACAAAAATATTTGAGAAAAATATAGATACAATAAGTGAAAAATAGCAGATGTACAAATGTCACGTTACCAGATTCCAGCACTTTATTATTTTTATTATCAAGTTTTTAAGCACAAATTAAAGCTGGTATGTTGTCGCTGTCTGCAGGTAGATATTGAAAATATAACATAGTTAACTCTGTCTTGAGTGTTAGCGGGGATGATGCAGCATGTGGAAGTTAAAGGAGAAGAGAGCAAGGCCATGAGAATCAGGAGATGAATAAGGAACAAAAGATTTGAGGTCAGATTATAAGGAAATAGTAATGAGGAAGCAAAAATATTTTGGTGGTGAGAGTACATGTATCAACAGAATAACTTACGAAGAAAAACGTAAATCCCTTACTGCAAGAGAGAAACAAAATAATTTATGTGAGTGGTGAAAAACCAGTTTAAAAAAAGAATCATTGGAATCAAAACTGGGAATGTACACGAGTACCGTGCTGCTTATAGAAAGGATCTGATAAGCCTCACACGGTGGCAGCTAGAGAAGTTGGTTTTATCAGGTTTGCCTCAGGATGGAACCCGGCCATACCTCTCCAACCATTCTACAACAATGAGTAGAGTTCCTTGATGTCGGCGAGCGGGCTCCTGATTGGACCTGACCTCCATTTTGGATCGAACCTAATTGTCTCCCCTCACGCAGGCGCTGTATAACCCTTACGGGTTCAGCGCTCTGCGTGAATCGAATTATAATAATAATAAACATTGTATCTTCGTATATCCTATCTCCTAAGTAACAGTCATGCCATATACCTTACGTGAAGAATAAAGTCGCTCTGTCGTGGCTGGAACAATTTACAGATAAACGCAATTAAGAGAGGAACAAAAAGGCACAATACTGTGACTGGAGCAATACACAAATAACCCGCACATAGAAGAAACTTACTGTGACGTTTCGGTCCGACTTGGACCATTTACAAATTGTGACTTTGTAAATGGTCTAAGTCGGACCGAAGCTTATTAAGTTTCTCCTATGTGCGGGTTATCTGTGTAGGGGAGGAAATTTAGGAAGATTTTAGTTCATCCTGGACCGCTGTCAAGTACTGGTTATTTGTGAATAACTTTATATACATTATATATATATATATATATATATATATATATATATATATATATATATATATATATATATATAGATAAACACTAATCTCTGGCTGAAGGAGACTCGAACCTACGAACCTTGGAACAAGGTACGCAGTGCTATACCATTCTCACCACACTGGACAATACCTTGGCGTCCAGCTTGCGCTAGACGTTGATCCAAGGCAGCCAGCTTTCAGGGAGAAGGCTTACAGCTTTTCATCTCATCCCCTGCATGCATCAGCCTTACTAGAGATTTTAACAATGCAAGGAATTCGCAAGAGCAGGCGAAATATACACAAACACTGATCTCTGGCCAAAGAAGACTCGAACCTGAACCATGGTATTGTCCAGTGTGGTGAGAATGGTATGGCACTGCGTACCTTTCTCCATGGTTCGTAGGTTCGAGTCTTCTTCAGCCAGAGATCAGTGTTTGTGTATATTTCGCCTGCTATTGCGAATTCCTTGCGCGCGCGCGCGCGCGCGCACACACACACACACACACACACACACACACACACACACACACACACACACACACACACACACACACACACACACACACACACACACATATATATATATATATATATATATATATATATATATATATATATATATATATATATATATATTGTGTGTGTGCTTCTCCCTTTATAGGAAGGAAACTGCACATGCTCTGAGAACACGTTCTTTTGTAATCCTCATTAATAAAAAAAGACGCAAAATGCAGTCACTTATGACATGTTTATTAGAAACGTTTCTATGCTGGATTCTTGGTCAAAACGAAGCGAAGTTCCAAGACCGAAACATTTCCAGTAAACATGTGCTAAGTGAATGTGTTTTGCGTCTTATTTCTAGTTCTAAGAAATTTATCCCTCTTTCATGAACTAATTATTCTGATACTTTATGTCCATCTGCTTTCAACATTTCAATCTTAATCTTGTAAAGTAAAAGGACACAAGTGCAACTAATGTGACATTTATTGTGGCAACGTTTCGCTCTCCAGGAGCTTTATCAAGCCATTACAAACAATACATGGACACAGAGGGTATATAAAGGCTCTGAGTGAGGTGCAATACTAGTGAGGTACCATTTCGATGTTCACTAGTAGTGGTAGTAGTAGTAGTAGTAGTAGTAGTAGTAGTAGTAGTAACAAGAATAATACAATATGGAAGAGCAAATAATTCGTACATGAGTAAAAGGATATAAAAGCTTTTATATCCTTTTACTCATGTACGAATTATTTGCTCTTCCATATTGTATTATTTTTGTTACTACTACTACTACTACTACCACTACTAGTGAACATCGAAATGGTACCTCACTAGTATTGCACCTCACTCAGAGCCTTTATATACCCTCTGTGTCCATGTATTGTTTGTAATGGCTTGATAAAGCTCCTGGAGAGCGAAACGTTGCCACAATAAATGTCACATTAGTTGCACTTGTGTCCTTTTACTTTACATATTGTCGGTAATTCTACCAACTTTATTACAATCTTAATCTTACTCATTTACGCAGCTTCCTTCACTCTGAACCTACTTACATCACTCACTTCTTTGTTACCTATTTGCGTCTTATCCCCTCTATCAAATTACGTTACTCTCTGCCTCTGGCTTATATGCCCAGATTGTACTATCTACAAACTCTTCAAAGGTTGGTGCAACGATAGTTACCAAGGGCTCTTATTCCAAGGAATTAGAGACACCTTCCTCTTCTCTGGATCATACCTCATTGTCTTTCATTTACAAGATGTATGAGCAAAGCGGATTTTTAATACTTTTCCATAAATTTATAATTATATAATCAATGATTAGCAACTTCTTAATATTTTCTCACCTAGCCACTTTAACTCTCGCCTAACAGGCTCCTAGGCTTTCGAAATTTCTTTTACCTTTGAATTATGAAAACGTAATAGACGCTTGAAAGATTTCAAAGATTTTTCAGAGATTTAAACAGGAGTCTGTGAGACTGACAGCCGCGTCATGTACCAATGGAGAGTTGCAAATGCCGCCATTTGTTTCCCAGGTGCCATTTTTACAGGAAGCATCCCACGCTGGTGCACCCTAGGGCAGAATAAATGTCTTTTACCCTTTTAAAGTTCACAGCACTGGTGTTTAACAGCGCTGTTACCTAACACTGCTGGCATATAACATTGCTAGCATATAACACTGCTAGTGTTTAAACACCACTGATGAATGACACTGCTGGTGTGTAATAACGCTGGCGTGCAGTGTTATGGAAATAAGTCACTCTGACTTTTTTGGGTTATCCTAGGTTCTCTACACATATGCTGCTATGTATGATAATTCTATGTAACTGTATTTGTGTATACCTGAATAAATTTACTTACTTACTTACTTACTTACACTGGTGTGTTGATATAAGTTCATCAGTCAGCGATATACGTTAATATACGTTCGTCAATCGGCGTTCCCTAATTTAACTCGGCCATCTAGTTGCCAGACGTGTAATCGCCAGTTTTTGAAATTTCCTCTTTGTGTTAAATATACTGTAAGATGTCATAGAGTTACGTAATGTAACCTAGCCTAACCTGTCATGTTATCCTATCCAAACCTAACTTAGCCGAACCTAATCTTCTTACCCTATCCTTTTCAAACCAATCATAACCGAATCTAACCTATCCTGATTTAGATAAACCTAATCTAATATAATCCAACAAAACCTAACATAATCTAACTCAACCGAACCTAACATAATCTAACTCAACCGAACCTAACATAATCTAACTCAACCGAACCAACCCTAATCTTACCTAAGCAAATCAAACCTAACCTTACCTAAGAAAACCAAACTAACGCTAACCAAACCTCACCTTGCTTAATCAAACCTACCTAAATAAACTTAACCAAACTTATAAATCAAAAAGAAAAGCAACTGACGAAAAAATAGGAAGAGCTTAGAAATAAAAGCTGAGAACCATATACAAAAAAAAAGTGACGAATTAAAATGAGAATGGGTTGTTTCTTCTTCTCGAGGTAACTGTTCGTGGGTGTTCCGTCTGAATGAGCACAGTGTATAGAGAGCCACGACGAGGTCAGTCCCTCACGACTATCTCGTGGCTCAACCCTCACTCATTAGTGTATAGTTTTAATGTGTAAAGACTTCAGCGCTTTTTGTGGGTCTGTGTAGAGTGACTGCCTGAGCAAGGCGTGTGTACCTGTGTAAGTAAGACACATGTGCAACGCTTTGGTATTTTTATATCGTAATAGAAATACTCAACTGCTGCAGATGTCTTACTTATCAACTTGTCGGTATTGTATACCATTATCAAATTCACATATGGAAGGAGTTACTAATAACGTTTCTTTTGAACCCTCCTAAGAGTGGTGTCTCAATGCTGGTAATGGCTTCATGGTACAAGGAAGCTGCTGCTTCCTTTTCTCGAACTAAATCGGATTACTTCCCATCCCATTATGATGTATGACTTCTGATTTACAGCATCCCAGTGAATAATAATTATAATAAAAAATAATAATAATAATAACCTGCACATAGGAGAGAGAAGCTTATGACGACGTTACGGTCCAACTTGGACCATTTTTTTATATTGCTCGAGCTGAAGTATTGTGCCTTTTTTGTTCGTTAATAATAATAATAATAATAATAATAATAATAATAATAATAACAATTAACTCTGTGTTAAAGATAACTCAAGGGTTGAGAGGGACTCGTAAATTCCTATTACACTTGAACATTAAAATGGTATAAAATACCGACAGGTTGTTAGGTAAGACACATATGCAACAGTTAGGTATCTTTATTATGAAGAAGCCTACTGTGTAGGCGAAACGTTTCATAATAAAGATCCCTAACTGTTGCATATATGTCTTACCTAACATCCTATTACACTTGTTGAAGTTATAATCATAACAGACAAACACGTATTATAGCTACAGTATAATCCTGAGCACACACACAGATCACAGCTATAATTCTAAAGACACACACGTATATAAGAGCTATCATCCTAAGCTTAGGATGCAAACATACGATGCAGATATAATCTTCAACATACACTTTCTGGCGTCAAACTTATCAACAACACATGCACTCTGACCGTGATTCTTAATTAACATGCACGCAGGCGTGAAGGTATCATTTTTAACATACACACATGCACTGGAGCTATGATTCTAAACATACACACATTCACTTGAGTTGTAAATATTATCTAAACATTTGAAGGAGCGCTAGTGCTATAATTTTAAACATACACACATGGAAATGAGCAATAGACATAAACACATGCAGTGGAGCTATAAACATACGCACATGCGCTGTAGCAATAAACATACGCACATGCGCTGGAGCAATAAACATACGCACATGCGCTGGAACAATAAATATACGCACATGCGCTGGAGCAATAATTCTCACAGAACATGCAAGTCACTCTCATAAGGTCACAGTGGATTGTGACTAGCGTTTTTCTGGTAGCAACAAGGAAATGCTGCCTTTACATATTCAATCCATGTATGCTCACGTCATGTAAGTTCACGCCACTTAGGTTCACACCATTTAAGTTCACACCATGTGCGTTCACACCATGTAAGTTCACACCACGTGCATTCACACTAAGTACGCTCACACCACGTTCGCATTACGTACGTTCCTGTCATGTAATTTTACACTAGGTGTATAATACTTTCACGCCATGTAGTTTCACATCAGGTGTATATTAGTGCCTAATTCATACTTTCACATCATGTATACTTATAATAGACGCACGTTACATTCACGTTCCTTGGCACTATATATGTTCACAATAAGTGTATATTAGAGTCACACTAGATGTTTATATCCTTTACACCGGTGGTGTATTACGTTCACACCCGATATATATTACGTTCACATCGGGTGAACTTTGCTATTCACATCAGGTGCTTAAGTGATTAAATTCTTCACACTGTGTGTATGTGTGTGTGTGTGTGTGTGTGTGTGTGTGTGTGTGTGTGTGTGTGTGTGTGTGTGTGTGTGCGCGTGCGTGTGTGTGTGCGCGTGTACTCACCTATTTGTACTCGCCTATTTGTGGTTGCAGGGGTCGAGTCACAGCTCCTGGCCCTGCCTCTTCGCTGATTGCTATTAGGTCCTCTCTCTCCCTGCCCCATGAGCTCTATCATACCTCGCCTTAAAACTATGTATTGTTCCCGCCTCCACTACGTCACTTTCTAGGCTATTCCACGGCCTGACTACTCTATGACTGAAGAAATACTTCCTAACATCCCTTTGATTCATCTGAGTCTTCAACTTCCAATTGTGACCTCTTGTGTCTGTGTCCCTTCTCTGGAACATCCCGTCTTTGTCCACCTTGTCTATTCCGCGCAGTATTTTATATGTCGTTATCATGTCTCCCCTGACCCTCCTGTCCTCCAGTGTCGTCAGGCCGATTTCCCTCAATCTTTCTTCGTAGGACAATCCCCGTAGCTCTGGGACTAGTCTTGTTGCAAACCTTTGCACTTTCTCTAATTTCTTGACGTGCTTGACTAGGTGTGGATTCCAAACTGGTGCTGCATACTCCAGTATGGGCCTGACGTAAATGGTATACAGGGTCTTAAACGAATCCTTACTGAGGTATCGGAACGCTATCCGTAGGTTTGCCAGGCACCCGTATGCTGCAGCAGTTATCTGATTGATGTGCGCCTCAGGAGATATGCTCGGTGTTATACTCACCCCCAGATCTTTTTCCTTGAGTGAGGTTTGCAGTCTTTGGCCATCTAAACTATATTGTGTCTGCGGTCTTCTTTGCCCTTCCCCAATCTTCATGACATTGCATTTGGCAGGGTTAAATTCAAGGAGCCAGTTGCTGGACCAGGCTTGTAGCCTGTCCAGGTCTCTTTGTAGTCCTGCCTGATCCTCATCCGATTTTATTCTTCTCATTAACTTCGCATCATCTGCAAACAAGGACACTTCTGAGTCTATCCCTTCCGTTATGTCGTTCACATATACCAAGAACAGCACAGCTCCTAGGACTGACCCCTGTGGAACCCCGCTTGTCACAGGCGCCCACTCTGACACCTCGTCGCGTACCATGACTCGTTGTTGCCTCCCTGTCAGATATTCTCTGATCCATTGCAGTGCCTTTCCTGTTATGTGTGCCTGATCCTCTAGCTTTTGCAGTAACCTCTTGTGAGGAACTGTGTCGAAGGCCTTCTTGCAGTCCAAAAATATGCAGTCGATCCACCCCTCTCTCTCTTGTCTTACTTGTCACCTTGTCATAAAACTCTAGTAGGTTTGTGACACAGGATTTTCCTTCCCTGAAACCGTGCTGGTTGTCAATTATACACTTGTTTCTTTCCAGGTGATCCACCACTCTCCTCCTGATGATCTTCTCCATGACCTTGCATACTATACACGTTAGTGATACAGGTCTGTAGTTTAGTGCCTCATGTCTGTCTCCCTTTTTAAAAATTGGGACTACATTTGCCATTTTCCATACCTCAGGGAGTTGCCCAGTTTCAAATGATGTGTTGAAGATCTTTGTTAATGGCTCACACAATATCTCTGCTCCCTCTTTAAGGACCCATGGAGAGATATTGTCTGGTCCCACTGCCTTTGAGGTGTCAAGTTCGCATAGCAGCTTCTTCACCTCCTCCTTGGTTATATGTACCTCATCCAGCACTTGCTGGTGTGCCCCCCTGTTCTGATTTCCTGGAGTCCTACTGGTTTCCACTGTAAATACCTCTTTAAATCTTGTGTTGAGTTCCTGACATACCTCTTTGTCGTTTCTTGTGAATTCCCCATCACCCTTCCTCAGTCTGATTACCTGGTTCTTGACTGTTGTTTTCCTCCTGATGTGGCTGTACAACAGCTTCGGGTCAGTCTTTACTTTTGATGCTATGTCATTTTCATATTGTCTCTGAGCCTCCCTTCTTATCTGTGCATATTCGTTTCTGGCTCTTCGGCTAATTTCTTTATTTTCCTGAGTTCTCTGTCTTCTGTACCTTCTCCATTCTCTAGTACACCTAGGTTTTGCCTCCCTACACCTTTGGGTGAACCAAGGACTCGTTCTGTTCTTCCCATTATTTCTGTTTCCCTTGGGAACAAACCTCTCCTCTGCCTCCTTGCATTTTGTTGCCACATAGTCCATCATTTCTTGTACTGGTTTTCCTGTCAGTTCCCTCTCCCACTGAATGTCTTGAAGGAAGTTCCTCATGCCTGAGTAGTTCCCCCTTTTGTAGTTTGTTTTTTCCCAGCCTATTCCTGCTACTCTCTCCACTTGGAGCTCAACTATGTAGTCGAAGCACAGAAACACATGATCACTAGCTCCCAGGGGCCTTTCATACATGATACTCTCGATGTGTGTGTGTGTGTGTGTGTGTGTGTGTGTGTGTGTGTTACGTTCTCACTAGATAAGCATTGTACTCAGCAAGTATAAAGGTAAATTTTGGTGAATACAATGGTCGCGCCATGTTCTTATTACGTTCATTCAAGGTGTTTATAATCATAATCCTAAATTTTAAAGGGGTGGACCGGTAAGCCAGCGGAAGGCCTCGGCTAGATGACCTAAAGCTCCAGCGGCGGGTCATCATATGACTACGACCCGCGTCAGGAAACACTCGATCCGTTTTCTGACATATCTTACCTAACCTAAGGTGTGTGTAACTTCACACCATGTACGTTCATGCCGGGAGTGTTTGAAGCTTTCTTTAATCAGTGCCTCTGAGCATATGTAATAATGGTAACAATATCTTTATTTCTACAAGTACATGTACACTGTATACAGTCCTAGCTGACAACAATGACATACTACTATATAGAAAGCCGCTTGTTATGCAGAACTTTTCGGGCAAATTAGGTCAGTTTTATCCCAGGATGTGACCCACACCAGTCGACTAACACCCAGGATGTGACCCACACCAATCCACTAACACCCAGGATGTGACCCACACCAGTCGACTAACACCCAGTTACCCATTTTACTGATGGATGATTATGGATAACCAGTGTTAAGAAACACGCCCAAAGTTTCCACCCTCGCCGGGAATCGAATCATTTAAAGATGTATTTTTTCTTTTATATTAATGTAAAAAGTAATAATTTTGTACCAAAACAACCTTAGAAAATTTACCTAACCTTATCATAACAAGCGCAATTTAATTTAGCCTAATCCAACTAAATATATTTTAGATAAGTTTACAGTGATTTATTAATAAACAAACACAATGAAATATATTTTTCTCGTTAGGTTCAGAATGATTTTTTGCGAAATTATTGCTTGCATAAATTTTCGCTTGCCTTATTCGGCAAGAAGAGCGTTGCTATTTAAGCCAAAACAGCAAATTTTACTTATTGGGCACGACATATATATACATGTGTGTGCGTGTGCGTGTGTGTGTGTGTGTGTGTGTGTGTGTGTGTGTGTGTGTGTGTGTGTGTGTGTGTGTGTGTGTGTGTGTGTGTGTGTGTATGTATTTCCAGTTGCCTACCCGGAAAGCTAAAAAGCGTTTGAAAAGGTCACACGGCGTCATGGGTGATAAAAGATGAAGATAAGATATCGCTTCCTCGTCCTCACCAAACAGGGGTGAGATACGATAATGGTCTATCAGAAGCGTGACTTTAAAGGAGGCTCAGATAGGTGAGATTAGGTCACGAGAGCTTGGGATGCGTGAGATTAGTTCACGGCAAAGTCACTAGTAGGTCAGCAAGGTTATGGAGCATTGACCTCGACATGAGTGTATACACCACGTCCGTGTATGTCATCTTATGTTTACATGGTCATGTCCTTGAACTCTGTTTCATATTTACGCAGGTGAGTGAAGGTTTTTTCAAGCTTACACAGATAGATGAACGCTGTGTCATAAATCCAGTCCTGTACCTACACAGCTTTATGCTTACGCAGCCATGTCTGTATGCGTTGTGCTATGCTTGCACCGTCACTCCCATGTACACCATTTCATGTTTACATTCATGTACACGTTTCATATTCAGACAGCTATGTCCCTGTACGCTGTTTTATATTCACACAGTCATCAGTGTGTACAATGTTTAATGCGCTTTTTCATATTAGGAAAGTCAGTTCTCCAAGGCATCCACTTCGGAATATCCAAATGGATAAATCTGCTTTATGCGAAGTAAACATGTTTCGAATATCTATAGTCTGCTGAACTGATGTGTAAAACACAGATGCAACACCTGTTTGTCTTTAATAAAATAAAGAAGAGAATTGACCAACCAGAGATAATGTACTGGAGAAAGTATAAGACGTGGTAATCAGTACTTTAACCTTGATAGAAGACGAGGATGTGTTGCCCAGGTGTTTACATTAAAACACTTATGTGAACAATACTTAAATTATTATAATAAATTATTCATTGCTTTTATGGATTTAGAAAAAAAAAGATATTGTGGCTTGGGAAGCAATGTGAAACGCATTGTATATATATGTTTGGTTATTAACTCCGATAAAGAGAGTCTGTAAGGAAAGCGAGGCTCAAGTTTGTGTATGTGTTTTCCATTAAATTACACCTCAGAGATGCTTGATGCTGCTGTGATTGTTCAGTATATTTACTGAGGGATTTTTAAATATATGAACGCTAGAGTGTTGGGGAGAGTTTGGGTTTATCGTATAATGAAGCTAGTGGGAAGTAGGAGTTATTACAGCTGCTCTTTGCTGATGGCAGTACATTTGTGTGATTCTGATGGGAAGTTGCAAGATTAATGGAAAAATCTGGGAGTATAAAACACGAAAATTAAAAATGAACATAGAAAAGAACAAAGTGATGAGAGTAATAAAAATTCTAGTAGGTGAAAGATCAGATATCAGATTAGAGTATGAAAGCTTGGAACAAGTGAATAAATTTAGATACTCGAGAGATGCATTGCAGATGAGTCTATGAAGGACAGAGTGAATTACTGAATGGACGAAGGGTGACAAAGCAGATGGAAAAAAAGATATGTCTCAAGAAGGCAAAATAGAAAAATATACGCTGGTATAATAATACCTACATTTTTATATGGGTTAGACATTGACTTTTAAATATAGAGCAGGAGGATGAAGGTAGCGGAGATGCCATGTTTGAGATTAACATGTGATTTAAATATGTAGAGAATAAGGACTGTAAAAGTTATGCAGTGTGGTGTTATGAAAAATATAATTTAGAGAGCGAGAGAAAAAGTTGATGAAATAGTGTAATCATTGAGAGAGGGTGGAGAAAGATAGGTTGGTTAAGGGAAAGTATAAACATGGGTTGAACGGTAAGTGGTTTAACAGACATCCCGGAAAATTTTGGAGGGAGTGGGTGAAAATGGTTTTAGGTGGAATGGGCTTGAACATTCAGCTAATTTGGTTTGATGATGGGAAGTACATATTTATATCATAAATATGTAGGTTGAGACCCATGTAATAGATCTAACAGATTAGTCTTTTAGAACAAAATTTAGGCGATTTAAAATATTACAGAGTAACAAAATTTTTCTCGGGTCATTTCTTGAAATGTCTTAGCGACCATGGTTGTGTAAACAAACTCTTGTGATATTTTAGACAGATAATGAGGTATGTATATATGTCAGTGGTGCCATGCAGGAGGTAACGGACAGAAAGTATATGAAAGCGAGCAACAGGAAGATATGACAAAAACAAGATAGGCAAATTACAAGGATAAACCTATTTCCTCGAGTTTTGTACCAGTTCGATTCTGCGTATGAACGCCACTGATGTTTGGGCTGACAGAACTGTAAATACAAAATAGAAGTGGGTTGTAAAATCCTCGAATACATGGTGGGAAATAAAGTTGTGGTCTATAATTTCAGAAAAAGGAGCATGTTACCAGTGAGCACTAATAAATCGTGAACCCATCAACAGAGACACTCAAATACGCATTCAGCGTTTGGTAACAACAGCTAAAAAAAGTCACCGACATTGCAGCAGATATATTTAAATGTTACATGGGCGGCCACTCTTAAGTTTAAGTCATGAGCACCTCTTCGAGAAGCCGAAAAGCTAGTACTTGCTCACGCAATTTTAACCTCAGGTCTAGTCATTAACAAGCCTTCACTATCCATGATGGTGGCTCACTACTCCAAGGAGTATCATAGCCCCTTATTACTGCATTTGACCCTGTCTTCAAGATAAGTGTTAACTATGTTACTAGAATGCCGATTTGTTCATTGACCAAACTGTGGTAAGATGTGAAATAAGCCTTGGCAGAGGCTGACTGGCCATACGGGCATTTGGGCAATGCCCGGTGGGCCGCTGGGCTGGGTAAAAAATAAACAGTTGAAAAAATGTCCCGAAAAACTGAAGTCATAGCCACTGCACGAAGATTGAAACGAAAATGGAACGGGCCATAGATGAGCAGTGAAAACACGCCTCTGGCCCTGTGTAGTTAATGAGCCGAGCTGATAGGTGACGGATGCCCGGGCCGGTTTTAAGACTTCTGAACCTTAGTAATTGATATCAACAAAGTTATTTAAAAAGATGTACGAGAAAACACAAGAACATATTTATTAGAAAACGTTAGAAGTAATCAAGGTCCCATGAGAAACGTTTTCTAGGATGTCATTATGTTTGCTCATGTGTCTTTGTAAATCGCTTCCACCGGAGAAAATATGGACATTTTGACAGTGCTTATTTACATGCTGACTTCAGTGTCTCGATCTGTTCCTAAGGTCAGACATAAAATATCAGACAACACTCAGAAATTCTGGAATATTCATTGTTGCAGAGTGCTTTTCTGTAGAGATGTGGAGCTGGGTTCCATTAGTTCATGCAGTATGTAGCCGTGACACAACGTCACGCCTGTAAAAGTCATTTCAAGAAGGAAACAGATTTCAGGTGAGTACCAACCACAGATGAGGTTACCTAAGCTGGAAAAGAGGTTCTCGTCTGCCTATACAATATTACCCGAAGAGAAAGACCGGATGCACTGCATTATCGAGAATTTTCTTAAAAAGTTGCTGCAAGCACCTATCGTGTGCAGGTTAACACACTATCACCAGCGGCTGCAGCACTACGATATCATAATTCGCGTGTGTTTTCAACTTCAGTAGTAGACGGGTATTCACCCCCACTCAGTGATTAAAGAGAGATATTGGTTTATTGCCCAGCTCCGGAAGCTCTACTGAAAGTGACCAGATGCAATTGTAAGATGGACTGTGATATAAACGATGTACTTGCTAAAACAATGGTTTAACGTACACATTAGTAAGTAATGGACGAAAGAAAACTAGTACGTGAACTCACATCTACGTCGGATGGGCAATATGGATGAACTCTGGAAGGTCCTCAGGGCTGCAAGAGAGCGTTGTTTCTCTCTGGATAGTTATTTTTTTTATAAAAAAGGTGAAGTTATCTGTTGTTTGCTGTTAATATTAACGAGTGCTCAAAATATATGGCACCATATTGGTTATGATCATAATTTAATCATATATCGTGTCACTAAATAGTGCGAAGCACGAATATATGTATATTTCAGTTTTGATGACACCAGGGTGAATTTTTACTAGAATTTAAAAAATCTTTAAAAAGGAAACAAATTCTGCTATAAAAATTCGTTAACTATACACGTAGTGTACTTGTGGTGTACTTGTGGTGTACTTGTAGTGTACTTGTAGCTAGAGTTCATTTCACTTATGTTGCACCAACTGCTGTTGTCTATTAAAACCCTTAACTCTGAACTAAGAAGTTTTTGGTTTGATCTGATATATTACATAATCTCAATAAAACGTCATTAGTATTATTTAGGAAGATGAAGAATTCTTTTATGAAATATGAATTAAATAAACTTCACAGAATATGAGTAAGTCTAAGCTAAAGATAAACTGACAGTTGAAAGTGTCCGGGTGTCATGTTGAAAGTGATCGGGTATCATGCTCAATGTCCGGGTGTCATACTGTAAGTGCTCAAATCTCATGTTGTCACGTTGAAAGTATCCTGGTGTCATGTTGCAAACGTTTACAGTTGATAAAAACACAATCAGCAGCTAGAATCTTTACTAAGATGATGTTTTGCCTGTGAAGCCGAGTTCATCAAGTCTCAGACGTAATAAAGCCAGCTGCGCATGCGGTGCGTCGTCTTAATAAAGTTTATAAGTGCTTCTTGTATGTCTTCATCAGTGACAGCTTCTCTGTGTTTCCATACCATCTTCTATTGCGAAACATCATCTTAGTAAAGATTCTAGCTGCTGATTGTGTTTTTATCAACTGTAAACGTTTGCAACATGACACCAGGATACTTTCAAC
>NC_091344.1:3267583-3282583 GCF_038502225.1 Cherax quadricarinatus
TCCTGTTGGCGGTCCCCAACTCCTCCCTTTGCACACGTCTCACCCCCACAGACCATCCACTTTGGTGTTGCCTTCGCATTGTCGCCCCTATTCTCACAAACACAGTTGTATTTGTGTCAGAGAATCGGCAGACCGATTCGGGTACCATGGTCTTGTGTGCAGTAGACACGAGGGAAAGATTGCAAGGTATAAAGAGGTTAATAACATCTTCAAGAGGAGACTCACAACAGCTGGATGCCCTGCAATAAGGGAGGCACCCCAACTATGCAGTTCTGAGGGTAAGCAAAAGCGTCCAGATGGTATCACACTCCAAGCCTGGACAGACAGCAAGCAGGTGGTATAGGACTACACAAGTGCATCTACATTGGGTTATACCTATCTCCAATACACCAGGAAGGAAGGAGGGGCAGCTGCCAACTCCAGGGAGTCCCAAAAATCTAGAAAATACAGTGAACTTTCCCATCATTATATGTTTGTTTCCATAGGCTCAGAGACCCTTGGCAGATGGGAAAAGAGTGCATCTAAGTTCCTTAATGAAGAAGCTAAGCAAAAGATTCATCAGGGTAACTAGGGATCCCAGGGAGGCTAGTTTTCTATTCCAGCGACTCAGTGCTGCAGTTAAGAGGGGTAATGCCTGCTCTGCTGTATTCTAGGTATGCGCCACCGCTTTGAGCAGCTAGATGAGATTTTCACATTGTAATCTGTGACAAACACGTAGCAGTATGTACTTGAAATGCTTCCGCCAAACGTTATATTCTGTATACGCTCTCTCTTTACCAGCAGTGTATATTTTAACGTCTCGTGTACCATATTATGTAATATATATATATATATATATATATATATATATATATATATATATATATATATATATATATATATATATATATATATGCGTGTCGTATGAGGCGACTAAAATGCCGGGAGCAATGGGCTAGTAACCCCTTCTCCTGTATACAATTACTAAAAAAGAGAAGAAGAAAAACTTTATAAAACTGGGTTGCTTAAATGTGCGTGGATGTAGTGCGGATGACAAGAAACAGATGATTGCTGATGTTATGAATGAAAAGAAGTTGGATGTCCTGGCCCTAAGCGAAACAAAGCTGAAGGGGGTAGGAGAGTTTCAGTGGGGGGAAATAAATGGGATTAAATCTGGAGTATCTGAGAGAGTTAGAGCAAAGGAAGGGGTAGCAGTAATGTTAAATGATCAGTTATGGAAGGAGAAAAGAGAATATGAATGTGTAAATTCAAGAATTATGTGGATTAAAGTAAAGGTTGGATGCGAGAAGTGGGTCATAATAAGCGTGTATGCACCTGGAGAAGAGAGGAATGCAGAGGAGAGAGAGAGATTTTGGGAGATGTTAAGTGAATGTATAGGAGCCTTTGAACCAAGTGAGAGAGTAATTGTGGTAGGGGACTTGAATGCTAAAGTAGGAGAAACTTTTAGAGAGGGTGTGGTAGGTAAGTTTGGGGTGCCAGGTGTAAATGATAATGGGAGCCCTTTGATTGAACTTTGTATAGAAAGGGGTTTAGTTATAGGTAATACATATTTTAAGAAAAAGAGGATAAATAAGTATACACGATATGATGTAGGGCGAAATGACAGTAGTTTGTTGGATTATGTATTGGTAGATAAAAGACTGTTGAGTAGACTTCAGGATGTACATGTTTATAGAGGGGCCACAGATATATCAGATCACTTTCTAGTTGTAGCTACACTGAGAGTAAAAGGTAGATGGGATACAAGGAGAATAGAAGCATCAGGGAAGAGAGAGGTGAAGGTTTATAAACTAAAAGAGGAGGCAGTTAGGGTAAGATATAAACAGCTATTGGAGGATAGATGGGCTAATGAGAGCATAGGCAATGGGGTCGAAGAGGTATGGGGTAGGTTTAAAAATGTAGTGTTAGAGTGTTCAGCAGAAGTTTGTGGTTACAGGAAAGTGGGTGCAGGAGGGAAGAGGAGCGATTGGTGGAATGATGATGTAAAGAGAGTAGTAAGGGAGAAAAAGTTAGCATATGAGAAGTTTTTACAAAGTAGAAGTGATGCAAGGAGGGAAGAGTATATGGAGAAAAAGAGAGAGGTTAAGAGAGTGGTGAAGCAGTGTAAAAAGAGAGCAAATGAGAGAGTGGGTGAGATGTTATCAACAAATTTTGTTGAAAATAAGAAAAAGTTTTGGAGTGAGATTAACAAGTTAAGAAAGCCTAGAGAACAAATGGATTTGTCAGTTAAAAATAGGAGAGGAGACTTATTAAATGGAGAGTTAGAGGTATTGGGAAGATGGAAGGAATATTTTGAGGAATTGTTAAATGTTGATGAAGATAGGGAAGCTGTGATTTCGTGTATAGGGCAAGGAGGAATAACATCTTGTAGGAGTGAGGAAGAGCCAGTTGTGAGTGTGGGGGAAGTTCGTGAGGCAGTAGGTAAAATGAAAGGGGGTAAGGCAGCCGGGATTGATGGGATAAAGATAGAAATGTTAAAAGCAGGTGGGGATATAGTTTTGGAGTGGTTGGTGCAATTATTTAATAAATGTATGGAAGAGGGTAAGGTACCTAGGGATTGGCAGAGAGCATGCATAGTTCCTTTGTATAAAGGCAAAGGGGATAAAAGAGAGTGCAAAAATTATAGGGGGATAAGTCTGTTGAGTGTACCTGGTAAAGTGTATGGTAGAGTTATAATTGAAAGAATTAAGAGTAAGACGGAGAATAGGATAGCAGATGAACAAGGAGGCTTTAGGAAAGGTAGGGGGTGTGTGGACCAGGTGTTTACAGTGAAACATATAAGTGAACAGTATTTAGATAAGGCTAAAGAGGTCTTTGTGGCATTTATGGATTTGGAAAAGGCGTATGACAGGGTGGATAGGGGGGCAATGTGGCAGATGTTGCAAGTGTATGGTGTAGGAGGTAGGTTACTGAAAGCAGTGAAGAGTTTTTATGAGGATAGTGAGGCTCAAGTTAGAGTATGTAGGAAAGAGGGAAATTTTTTCCCAGTAAAAGTAGGCCTTAGACAAGGATGTGTGATGTCACCGTGGTTGTTTAATATATTTATAGATGGGGTTGTAAGAGAAGTAAATGCGAGGGTCTTGGCAAGAGGCGTGGAGTTAAAAGATAAAGAATCACACACAAAGTGGGAGTTGTCACAGCTGCTTTTTGCTGATGACACTGTGCTCTTGGGAGATTCTGAAGAGAAGTTGCAGAGATTGGTGGATGAATTTGGTAGGGTGTGCAAAAGAAGAAAATTAAAGGTGAATACAGGAAAGAGTAAGGTTATGAGGATAACAAAAAGATTAGGTGATGAAAGATTGAATATCAGATTGGAGGGAGAGAGTATGGAGGAGGTGAACGTATTCAGATATTTGGGAGTGGACGTGTCAGCGGATGGGTCTATGAAAGATGAGGTGAATCATAGAATTGATGAGGGAAAAAGAGTGAGTGGTGCACTTAGGAGTCTGTGGAGACAAAGAACTTTGTCCTTGGAGGCAAAGAGGGGAATGTATGAGAGTATAGTTTTACCAACGCTCTTATATGGGTGTGAAGCGTGGGTGATGAATGTTGCAGCGAGGAGAAGGCTGGAGGCAGTGGAGATGTCATGTCTGAGGGCAATGTGTGGTGTGAATATAATGCAGAGAATTCGTAGTTTGGAAGTTAGGAGGAGGTGCGGGATTACCAAAACTGTTGTCCAGAGGGCTGAGGAAGGGTTGTTGAGGTGGTTCGGACATGTAGAGAGAATGGAGCGAAACAGAATGACTTCAAGAGTGTATCAGTCTGTAGTGGAAGGAAGGCGGGGTAGGGGTCGGCCTAGGAAGGGTTGGAGGGAGGGGGTAAAGGAGGTTTTGTGTGCGAGGGGCTTGGACTTCCAGCAGGCATGCGTGAGCGTGTTTGATAGGAGTGAATGGAGACAAATGGTTTTTAATACTTGACGTGCTGTTGGAGTGTGAGCAAAGTAACATTTATGAAGGGATTCAGGGAAACCGGCAGGCCGGACTTGAGTCCTGGAGATGGGAAGTACAGTGCCTGCACTCTGAAGGAGGGGTGTTAATGTTGCAGTTTAAAAACTGTAGTGTAAAGCACCCTTCTGGCAAGACAGTGATGGAGTGAATGATGGTGAAAGTTTTTCTTTTTCGGGCCACCCTGCCTTGGTGGGAATCGGCCGGTGTGATATATATATATATATATATATATATATATATATATATATATATATATATATATATATATATATATATATATATATATATATATATATGCAATGATATATATATATATATATATATATATATATATGCAGTAAGATATATATATATATATATATATATATATATATATATATATATATATATATATATATATATTTATATATATATATATATATATATATATATATGCAATAAAATATATATATATATATATATGCAATAAAATATATATATATATATATATATGCAATAAAATATATATATATATATATATATGCAATAAGATATATATATATATATATATATATATATATATATATATATATATATATATATATATATATATATATATATATATATATATATATATATATATATAAAGTAGTCATTGTCGGCTACTTTAGTAACAAGACTTTGTATTCCCCCTGAACATGCAATAAATATTTTTATTAATTTTCATTTAACAAAGGATCCGATAATGATTTATTCACAATAAATAGATCAGTGTTTTATCTGGACCTACAATAATTTATGTTTATTCATGATTGCTGAAGTATAACGTGACAAGAATCTTCTGTACGATACTTGACTTTGTAAACAAAGGCAGGTTTATACCCAAATCTAAGACACAATATGGCACTTATAGTATTTTATTTAAGAATACGTTTTGTCCACCAAGGATTTAAAAAAAAAATCATGAATTAATAAAGCCTCTTGTGGACAAACGTCTCCTTAATGAAATCCCGTAAGTCTCGTATATACATACGGTACTTGGTCACAGCATTTCAGGGTGAGAGTCTACGATACTTCAGCATTCCATGGTAAGGATCTACGGTACATAATTTCTACAGCATTCCATAATAATGACCACCAATATTTGTTTATTATTTAGTATTCCTTGGCGAGAACCTATAGTAGTTCAAGTTCATAAAATGAAGATTACAGTGTGTGGCTGTGAACTCCAATGTATATTTAGGGATTACATATTATTTTTTTTTTTAGCAACGCCGACATCTTTCGTATAAGATAGCAATACGAAGGTAACGTTCAGGGCTCCAGTGGCTACGTACAGTAAATAAACTAATAAAAGGACAGGTTCTAGAAGATTAAAAACGAACACTTGCACTAACAGCTATGAGCTTGTATCATTCATTGTCAAGCAGTTTTAGCTTAAATACTGTTAAAACAACTTTAATGTAAATTAAGTTTAACATGACTGTTTAACATAAAAGAACATTTAGCAGGTGACGAGAAAAGTTTGTTAGGAAGGGTAGAGAAGTTCAGTCTTTAGAAGAGGTCTGTTCAAGAAGGCATCACTGGGTCGGGATGTATACAGGTATAGTCATGAGTCAAGTAAGGCACCATCAAAGCTTTAATTGAGACTCCTTACCTGACCTTGACTATTGGGAAATGTATTTGCATCAGTAGAGTTTGAAGCAGGAGGTGCTGGGGGCATTGCGGAACCGCGAATAACTGAAGGATGGGCTGGAGGTCCACTCTGTTCTTCAAGAGGTGGTGGTGCTGGAGCCCTGATCACTGGAGTGTTGGAGGGCTGCCCTGAGCCAGGGATGTCCAAGGGAGGTCCTGTGGGTCCGTTGAGCTCTTCAATAAAAGAATTATGGCGCTGAAATGCCACCTTGACCTTTTCCTTATTGTTGAAGAGGGTCTCTTGCAGAATGTAAATCTGGGTGCCATCACTGAGACTGGTGACGTTCTCTACGAGGACACCATTTGCAGATAACTTACCTGTAAGGATAAAAATGTTAGCACATAAGAGCTTCAGCTTTACCTGTATCACTGCACTACACTGTGTAACCAGCTCAAGAGTATCTGCAATACAGAAAGGGGTCATCTGCAATTCATTTGAGCAGCGTACTGCAGTTATAGTCACGAATCGAACTTCAGTATATTAACAGGTCAAGTGTATTTTTTTACACTGTAAATGAAAGTCATCAACAATTTATGATTCAAAAAGTAATGATTGTCTGAAGATACATCATGTCTTTTGAAAACCTTCAAAAAACTACATAACGTCAGTAATTAATCATAAAGTATGACGTTGCCTTATTCTGAATATTAATAACAAAATAATGCTCAGTTAAACAATTAACACAGACATAGGTATCTATAAGTGTGCGTGTATGTGTGTTTAAATGTTCATCCCGTGTCTGATTGCATGTATGTTTATTTTCATGAACGCATGCTCGCCTTGTATGATCGTACATATGTGTACTTCTATATGTACATGCTCACCCTCGTTATCCTTAGTGATGGTCACGTTCTTGTGCGAGAAGGTAAGAAGTGTAACCCCGGTCTCATTATCCAGACGGACGTCCGAGGGTTCTAAGGGCTCGAGAACGAGGTGGTCAAGGAGAAATTGCCGACGGAGGAGGGTCAAGGCAGTGGTGCTACCGTAGAGAGGGTGGGCGGCATCCTGATGCACCAGGCTGGCCAGGGCGTGAGTCCCCGGTGCCAGGATAGTCTTGGCCTCTGTAGAAAGACAACACAAAACATGATAAGTTGTATGTTATCCTTCCCTGTGATCACAACGTCTGTCAAGGCGGGAGAGATGGAAAATGTACAGAGATTGTATATTGGGCTCATACAATGAATAACATCTAAACTACTGACATTAGGCTGAGAAAAGTAGTCTCACTGTATCGTTCAATTTTCTGGCCAGCTCAACACTAAAATATATTAAACTTACTTTGCTTAAGCTTTATAGAAAAATGCTTTTAAAGGAGATTATTTTAATTACCCATCCTAGGCCAAATGACCTGTTGTTAACTTTCCATTCGCAAGTTTGTGCTAATTCAACCGTGTAACTCCTATTGTTATTGTCATTATACAGGCCAGCCTTACTGGTACTTTGTCCTTATGAACCAACATATTATTGCTGGCATGTAATGGGGAGCCACAACAGAGTGAGGGAAAGAAGGAAGGAGCCACAACAAAGGTGGAAGTATTAACACAGTCATAGTGGAAGAAAATCACATTGTATTTTTAAACAAAATTGGGTGTGTTGCAACTCGTCTCTACGTGATAGTTTCGCACTGTAAACAAAGTTAAGATATTTCTTCCTATCGTATTCGGTCGCACAGGATGTGTTTCTTACAACAAATGAAGCGTCAGCCCGATCTGGGAGACCTCAGAATAACGACGCGGATACAGTTAGGTATTTTACTTAGAGTTCATTACATATGGGAATTACTAAAGTAACGTTCCAGTAGAGCTGGAGTTACCTGGGAATCAGCAACTCTCACGATTGCATTTCCCGATCGAAGGGGGAATATAATTTTGTAAGGATATTATTTCAGAATCAGACAAGTACTATAACATCAAATAAAAATAATTTATATATAACTATATATTCATATATATGGAAACAGTGAAAATTCATTGTTGCAATAACTGCGAAAATCAGCCTGTAGAGTAAGAGGGGAGTCAGATCACACAGAGGGAATGTGGGTGCCCTCCACGACCCTCCCCCCAGTCCAATTTACCATTGCTTTAATAATAGGCTTGGTATTGTGCAGGTAACTAATGTTTCTGGGAAGCTGATTAGCTTCATGAAGGACACGCCCCTGGTAGCCTTCCTTTTCCTTACCCTTACCTTACAGCCTCCCTTACCCTTACCTTCCAGCCTCCCTTACCCTTACCTTCCAGCCTCCCTTACCCTTACCTTCCAGCCTCCCTTACCCTTACCTTCCAGCCTCCCTTACCCTTACCTTCCAGCCTACGTTACCGTACATTCCAGCCTCCCTTACCCTTACCTTCCAGCCTACGTTACCGTACACCCCAACCAACGTTACCGTACATTCCAGCCTCCCTTACCCTCATCTTCCAGCCTCTCTTACCTTTACATTCCAGCCTCCCTTACCCTTACATTCCAGCCTCCCTTACCTTTACATTCCAACCTGTGTTACCCGTATATTCTAGCTTCCCTTACCCTTGCCTTCCAGCCTCCCTTACCCTTCTTCCAGCCTCCTTCACCATTACCTTCCAGCCTCCCTTACCCTTACTTTCCAGCCTCCCTTACCCTTACTTTCCAGCCTCCCTTACCCTTTCCTTCCATCCTCCCTTACCCTTTCCTTCCATCCTCCCTTACCCTTACCTTCCAGCCTCCCTTACCCTTTCCTTCCATCCTCCCTTACCCTTACCTTCCAGCCTCCCTTACCCTTACATTCCTGCCTGACTTACCCTTACATTTCAGCCTGACTTACCCTTACCTTGCAGCCTCCCTCACCCGTAACTTCCAGCCTCCCTCACCCGTACCTTCCAGCCTGACTTACCCTCACATTCCAGCCTGACTTACCCGTACCTTCCAGCCTCCCTCACCCACTGTAATCCCACTATGGGATGAAGGAGATATCTTCATAAAAAATCGATTTCTTTTGTGCATGGGATAGGCTATCATGAGAGGTGGCAATTCTCACATGACAGCAACTCCAGCTATGCTGGAACGAAGCCCTGAAGCTGCCGTATTTGGTGACCCCTTAATGGACAGCCCGTCCTCTCAACAGCAGACATCATAGCACTGTTGTAAAAACAGTCAAATGGGTGGCTGTTAATGGAGCCTTGAACATTTGAAACATGACTTTTACATGAGCCTCACGCAGCAGCTGCCTGTTTTTTATTCATGCAGCAGACTAATTTTTTATCGTCATTTATACTATAATTATAGTTCTTCAGGTTGTAACCTAACCTTATCTAACTTAACCTACTTAACATAACCTAATCTAACGTAACTTGACCTACCTGGAATCTACCTGGAGGTTCTTCCGATAATCAATGCCCCCGCGGCCCGGTCCACGACCAGGCCTCCCGGTGGATCAGGGCCTGATCAACCAGGCTGTTACTGCTGGCCGCACGCAGTCCAACGTACGAACCACAGCCCGGCTGATCCGGCACTGACTTTAGGTATCTGTCCAGCTCTCTCTTGAAGGCAGCCAGGGGTTTATTGGTAATTCTCCTTATGCTTGGTGGGAGGCTGTTGAACAGTCTTGGGCCCCGGACACTTAGTGTTTTCTCTTAGTGTACCAATGGCGCCCCTACTTTTAATTGGGGGTATTTTGCATCGCCTGCCCAGTCTTTTACTTTCGAGGGAATGATTTGTGTGTGCAGATTCGGGACCATTTCTTCCAGGATTTTCCAAGTGAAGATTATGATATATCTCACCTGCGTTCCAACGAGTACAAGTCTAGTGTTTCCAAGCGTTCCCAGTAGTTAAGGTGCTTGACATAACTTATACGTGCAGTAAAGGTTCTCTGTACATTCTCTAGATCTGCAGTTTCTCCTGCTTTGAACGGAGATGTTAATATACAGCAGTATTCCAGCATAGAGAGAACAAGTGATTTGAAAAGGATCATCATTGGCCTGGCATCTCTCGTTTTGAACGTTCTCATTATCCATCTTTGCACTTGTGATCGTGGCAATGTTGTGATCCTTGAAAGTGAGATCCTCAGACATTACTACTCCCAGGTCCCTTACATTATTTTTCCGCTCTATTGTATGGCCAGAGTTTGTAGTATACACTCTGTTCTAGTTATTATCTCCTCCAGTTTTCCATAATTGAGTTGTTGGAATTTGTCCTCATTGAACATCATATTGTTTTCCGTTGCACACTGGAAAATTTGGTTTATATCTTCTTGGAGGTTAACCGTGTCCTCAATAGAGGACAGCCTCATGCAGATCCTAACCTAACTTAACTTACCTACAATAGCCTAACCTAGCCTAACCAAAACTAACCTAACCTTACCTAACGCAACCTAACCTTACCTAACACAGAAACAGGCTGCAAATCCTATGTGAAAGTGTGACAATTATTAGGATGGGTTGTAATAACATACTTGAAGATATCCTTACTGCTTTGCTGGTCTCCCAGCTCTGACAGACATATTTTCAACACTTTGTACGAGTCCCAGCTTGAGTGATGGAACATGACTGGTAAAAATGTTAGATTTTGTTCCCATTCTGTGACCATCATATTAAAAAGGTACCAACACACTTCGGATATATTAGATTTTGCTAAATAAATGAAAAAATCTTAAATTCCATCCTCCTTTACCCCATTGTTTTCTTACCCCGTCTTCCTTTACCCCCCAACTTCCCCCGTAAGCCCCCACCTTCACCTTATCCCTATCTTCCTCTTACCGCATTTTCCTCTTATCCCACCTTTCCTTTCCCAGAACTTTTCTCTTAAGTCCACCTTCCTCTATCGCATCTTCCCCTGTCTTGGCTTTAACCCCACTTTCCTCTTAACCCCAACCCCATCCTATCTCTCTCTCTGGCGTTAAGCATCAAGACAGGAATTATACAGCATTGACAGAAGGAAAAGGAATAAGGTTTGCCTCCCAGGGACGAAGATTATAGATATCGACGACAGATTTCAAGATTTAGCAATAGATGTCCACCGCGACACGATCTGCGTGACTCGCCTGGGTAAAAATATTTTAGTAAAAGATACGTAAGAGAGAGATTTTAAGCTTATATAAGAATCTCATCAAGAAATATAAAGTTAATATTTTTTAACAGATTTTAATCCTAGAATATTGAGTCTAATTTCAAAGGAAACTGGTGGGGTTAGATCCCAGACCAGTGGGTTCTAACACCACATGTATTGTGGTTTGTGTGCAATCGTGTTATTACGATTTCGTGAGTTTGGATTAGATTCTTACTACATTAGTCTATCCGTACAGCAGGAGATTAAGGAGCTTTTGACCTCATTTTCTTTTTTCAGTCACTAAAAAGATTAAGAAAGAAATTCTGTATTTTGATGAAAATAATTAGGTGTCTTTACAATGAGTGAAAATATAAAAAAGTGGGCGAATATGAATGTTAAGTAAATAGTATGAAGTCAAACGTACCTAAGAGAAGGACAACTACAGGAAAAATGGTAATATTTAATGAGCATTTCGGGAGAAAAAGGAAAAGATAATTTTTTTCAATACAAAATTTATATTGATATCAATAATTTTTGGGAATAAAACGTGGTTCACAGTACATATTTTTTTTTAAATTGGAAGAAAGAGAAGTGTAGAGGAGAGTGAGATTTTTGGGAGACTGGGGGGGGGGCACCCAGTACGTCATTTTTATTTCCTGTGCCCCACACAACGATAAATCCTGCATTTTATCCATAACCAGCCAAAAGCAAGGTAGCTTACCTCCAATACAAGTCCCCGACAGCATCGAGAATAAACCACCAATTGTAAATGTCAACCAATCAGCGTGAAGGGTCCAGCTCCAGGTTAGTTGACCTTATAACTATACCCAGGTCTAGAGGCCAGTCTCTCACTAGGATCAGAATGATTATTAACACATACTGAGTTCTCTCTACAAGAGCTATTGCCAGTGAGTGTACTATTTCTTGGTATTACTCTCATATTACGTTGCCCATAGTATGGTATCTGTTAATTTTATTCAACATAATGTAAATATGTATATATAACTTTGGTGGGAATATACGAGTACTCAGAAATAACCTCTGGTGTATGGTTTTGTTCTTAATTTCGTCTGGTTGGTTTCATTGATCACATCTTACTGTGCTGTTATTACAACTTAATGGCTAATACCACAGGCTGTAACAGAGGCTTCAAGTGAATATTGAAACCTTTTAGACTTTGAATTCAGAGACTACTTGTATTGGGAGACTTTACTGCTAAAGTGGGAGAGACTGTTGTAGAGAGCGTAGTAAGAAAGTTTAGGGTGTCAGGGGTAAATGCCAATATGCGATATAAGGAAAAAATACGCATTTCACTTTTATTTTTCTCTCTTTGAATCCAGACCGCTCTTGTAACCCAGCATTCGTGCCCACTAGTAATAGCCCTGGTATCTCTCTACCTTTACTTTTTTCTCTTGGTTTCTTTGTTTACTTCTTGAGCTGGGTCAGGTATAAGGGTCACTTCTACAGATTCTCAACTAGCCACTCTAAGTATATGATCTTGTGTAAATTTATTTTGTCTTGTTATTTTATTGCTCTGTTTATTATTTGATATTCACGTGCATTATTTTACCTGCACTCACTTCAATTTAATCGAAAAGTTTGTTTTTCTTTATCCTCGATTTTGTGGCCCTAAGCAGCACATTTTTTATGTCCATCTGGTAATCTCTGAGTATTTCTCACTGTAGCCTTAATCGCGGTGTGATTTTTCCACGAGAGTTACGGAGGTAAGAAGCTGAGTCAAGAGTCGATAAGACTTTGTCAAGTGAAGGACTTCTCTATGATTGACTACGTTAATGGCTCGTCTATCTTCGTTTGAGTCTTAGAGATAGAGAATCTAACCTTTATTCGTGTCTCCACACCACAATTCATGCTTATCCTCGGGTGAGCCTTTATAATAAATTTAATAAACTTGGATACATTCTCAAAGTGCTGCTACCCAATTCCATACGAGTCTTACATGCTTTCTATTTCTCTATCATATTCCAACACATACATAGCGCTGACTTTTGCTAGCCTAACCTGAGATACTTCGTTAGGGCAGTAAGGCTATGGTTCATTAAGAAAGGTTCATTAAGAAAGAAAACTTCAAAGATTTCATTCCTGTATAGCCGGAGTTTTTATTATTTGTGACTTTCCATTCCTCAAGAGAGCTTATCTCAAGTACGAGAAAAATGGAATTTTTATGAAGCTATCCATCATCCTAGAGAATGGGCAATAAAAATTATATACGAGTATAGAAGAGAGAGGAAAAAAAGAAGGGCAAGGGAGGGGGAATAATCGGACAACGTAATGCATCTAAATTCGTACATATATTAATATACAGCAATGCAGATTTATTATAAGCCTGAGAATGCATATTTGCACAATCTCACAACAACAAGTCTGAGCATTATCAACACACTAGTGCAACATTGAGTAAGCAGCACATTCTAAATATAGGCTCAGTTGGCAGGCAGGGTTCAGCTGCATTACGCTGCATTAATTTATCACAGATCGGGTGGAGATGCAAGTTTGGAGAAATAAAAAAATGAATGCCATGTAAGCTCACGTGGTTGCATACAAAGCACGAGTGAGCCTTGAGAAGACAATAGATCTGTGCTACTTCTCCTTGGGTGTCGGGCAGTACTTAACTCTTGTTGATTTTCGCACGGGACTGATGGAGCCACTAGCCCTGTGTTACGTCTTATAAGAAGTCTGCAAATATTTAACTTGTGGACATGACAACCAAGCTGCTATCTGCTCACTATTTTGTATTATCTGGTGATCTTTCTTAATAGGTATTATTGCAACTTTATTAGTATTTATTTTAATACTAATGAAGGTTTTCACCTCTCGAACTTAATCTCTTTCTGGTTATTACTATTCATTTTATTATTCTTTTCGTTAACAGGGAAGATTTTTACCATTTTCCCCTGACAATAGACCTTTTGTCGAATTACATTTAGAAAGAAGATTGGTTAGTAGTAATATATTTAAGAGGATGAGTAAGTATACAAGGTAAATCAAAGCACAAAAGGGGAAAAGATTACTAGACTGTGTTGGAGGATGAGATGTTGAAATGTAGATCAGGATGTGCAATAATTTTAGAACTACTCATGCGTCAAATAATTTTTTATCAGGTGCAGTAAGAGTTGGAAGAAATTATCCTACAAGGAAGTTGGTGTCAGTGTGTAAGAAAGTAAATGAGCTCAAGAATAAATGAAAGGCAGTGTAGAGAGAGTATTACGAGGAAGCCGAGGAGGAATTGTATGGATTTGAGAATACAGCGGTGGTGTGTTTCAGAGATTTGTGGTTATGAAAGGGTAGGTGGGGGAGGTAAAATGAATGAGCATTGGAATGACTGAATAAAAGAGTGGCATGGAGGAGAAAATTTAGCATATAAAAGATTTTCACAATGCATAAATGGAATGAGAGCAATTAGAAAAAATGATGGAAATGTAAAATTAGAGAATGGGTGAATATTTATTAGCAAGTTTGGTTGAGAATAAGAAATAACATTGGAAGGAGAGATAGGCAGATGAGGGAGCCTTTGAAAAAAAATTTATTTGGCGGTAAAAAAAAAAATAGTGAGAGATTTGACGGAGAAGTGAATGTACTATAGTTGGAGAGAACATTATGAAAAATTCTTAAACGTTAATGACAAAGTGAAGATGGTGGTTTCGTATGAGAGAAGTGGGATATGACAGGAAAGAAAAGGCAAAAGTGCATACGCAGCAAGTGGTTGAGGCAGTGAGAAGGTTGAAGAGAAAAGAATAGGAATAGATGGGGTTAAGGCAGGATGCTGAAAGTAGATGGGAATATAGTTTTGGAATGATTGCTATATTTGTTTAATGTATGCATGAAAGAAATGAAGATGCTTAAAAATTAGGCGAAATATTTCTAGTGTCTTTCTATTTTCTGAGCCAGTTGCCGCCTCCAGTACCTTGTTAAATTAGACCACTCCCTTCACGACATGCTTCATGTAAAGGGGAGAAAAGTGTTCGCCTTAGTGATAATAGCAACACTCTTTTCTGTCCTGTTCAAGTTCATTGCTCTTCCATAAGCTGATTATTTGCCAAAACTATCTACTCCTCTTTTAGTCCTCAGATTACCTGTTGAATCTGACCTTATAAAGAACATTCCTAACATAAATCTAGTCTCCTATTTGTCTCAGCTAATGCTTGTCTTTCCCAGTACATTGTTAAACACTCTTCAGAACATTAGTAATCTGACCTTGACATTTCTGCCTAATTTATACATTCAACACGTCTTCTGGTTTCTTTTTCTCTCTCTCTCTTTTATCACTACACTACTCGTCATAGAAATAAATGACCAAAGAAAGTTTTCGTTCATTATAACACAATACTCATCCCCATTGTAGCTTAT
>NC_091344.1:3290083-3337583 GCF_038502225.1 Cherax quadricarinatus
CTGATTCGCTGTCAGGTTCATACATGAACCATTTGGGTAAAAGATTGATTCCACCCAAGCTGATGTTATATTTGCACCCCTGGTTGGAATCAGTCTCTCAATGGCAGGCTGAGAACACATCCTGGTCTCTTTTCAACGAGGTATAAGCCAAATGCAGTGAGTGAACTTGTTTTGCACTCTCTCATTTTTCTGCTCTACTGTATTCTGAATATGTTATAAGTAATGGAGGCGAGAATATACGGGAACTCAAAAATTATCATTTGTGTTTGTCTCTGCCTTATTGTTGAGGTTTTTTCTCCTTGTCTGGGGACTTGATATGTAGGTCTTTCTTAGTGTACCTGTAGTGGTAAAAACTAGTCTCAAAGGTAAGCAACATCTGCTAAGTATTAGGAGAGATTAAAGAAGCTAAATCTCGTGACATCAGAGGACAGAAGGAACAGAATAGAGGTGGCAACGACTTACAAATTACTGAGAAGTATTGTTAGGCTAGACAAGAACAGTCTGTTTAAGAGGCTGGAAACAGATACACGAAGGCACCATTGGAAGTTAAAACAAATGAGTCACAGAGAAGTTAGCAAACAATTCGGCCTCAGAGTGGTCAGGTAGGGGGCAGCAAAGTGATGAAGACAGAATCTGCACAAATATTTAAAACTAGGTATGAGATGACTCACGAAGACTGCAAAAATGCATTTTATATTGTTCGTCACCGGGGCGAAACCTTCAGGCGCAGGTACTCTTTGATCCACTATTGTGGATCAAAGAGTACCACCTTACTGGAAGAAACAAGAGTGATTGTGCAGGAGCTGTCAGCATGGTGGAGTAGCAAAGCACCACAAGGATCGGTGTTTGGACGTATCCATGTTTGCTTATTATGTGAAACTAGTGAGAATATGAAGGTTGCAGGTGGATCTAGAAAAACTGCAGATTTGATCAAATAAGTGAATGATTTTATCTCCAGCAAAGGAAAGGTTAAGAAGATTAGGGAGGGGGCAAGAAGACTGGACACGAAGTATGGACTCGGAGGATATAGATTGGAAACCCAGATGACCCAGATGTAGATCACCCAGATATTATTATTCAACTTTAATTTAGATTGTATACAGAAACATAAATACATTTTGAAAGTGGATTTGCAGTAACACAATACAGTACATATGCATTATTTTGAAGAGCTAGTGAGGTTCAACGTGTAAGACGCATCAACTACTTAATATTGAATCCATTCAAAACAGGTTAACCATAATTTATTTGACGTGATTTAATGGAAATAAATTCGCGTTATTTTACACACACACAGTAGACCAATCTGTTCCTAGACGCTTGAATTTCACTCTTTGCAATCGTTGAATTATGAGGAATCTTTCTAAAACGCTTAAACCTCCGCCACTGGGGGTTTTGAAACTTATCGGAGTCATTCCAAAACGCTGGAAATGAATTCAACAACATTAATCATAGGTTACTTTAACATGCCAGTTACTACAAGAATCTGGTTCTCCTTACTATACACAACAATTGAACATTTGCAGCCGAAATAATAACGAGAAGGAGGAATAAATAATAATAAGAATCAGGCAGCAAATACGCATGAGGCAAGTGTTGGGTAGTATAAAGATGGGCACAGGAAACAAAGTCTGTACTCTCATAACCTCAAATAGATTAGTACTCATATGCTCTCGTACACACACACACACACACACACACACACACACACGCGCGCGCGCACACACACGCACACATACACACACCACACACACACACCACACACACACACACACCACACACACACCACACACACACACACCACACACACACCACACACACACCACACACACACCACACACACACACACACCACACACACACACACACCACACACACCACACACACACCACACACACACCACACACACACCACACACACCACACACACCACACACACCACACACACACACCACACACACACACCACACACACCACACACACCACACACACCACACACACCACACACACACCACACACACACCACACACACACACACACACACACACACACACACACACACACACACACACACACACACACAGTGGTGGAACACCTAGAAATAAATGAGCTTAACAGCCAACGCGGTTTCAGGGACGGGAAATCCTGTGTCACAAACCTACTGGAGTTCTATGACAGAGTAACAGCAGTAAGACAAGAGAGAAAGGGGTGGGTAGATTGCATTTTCTTGGACTGTAAGAAGGCGTTTGACACATTTCCACACAAGACATTAATGCAAAAGCTGGAGGTCCAGGCAGGGATAACAGGTAAGGCACTACAATGGATCAGGGAATACCTGTCAGGAAGACAGCAGCGAGTCATAGTACGAGGCGAGGTGTCGGAGTGGGCGCCTGTAACGAGCGTGGTTTCAAATGGGTCAGTCCCAGGACCGGTGTTGTTTCTGGTATTTGTGAACGACATGAGGGAAGGAATAGACTCCGAAGTATTCCTGTTTGCAGATGAGGTGAAGTTGATGAGAAGAATTCAGTCGGACGAGGACCAGGCAGAACTACACAGGGATCTGAACAGGCTGCAGGCCTGGTCCAGCGATTGGCTCCTGGAGTTCAAGCCCACCAAGTGAAAACTCATAAAGATTGGGGAAGGGCAAAGAAGACTGCAGACGGAGTACAGAGTAGGGGGCCAGAGACTACAAACCTCACTCAAGGAAAAAGATCTTGGGGTGAGTATAACACCAGGCAGCTGAAGCATGTTCTAGGCATATTCCCCAAAGAAAGAAGAAGAGCAGGATTAAACTGGAGAGAGAAAGACGATCCCTCTACAGAAGACGGCGAAGAGTCACTGAACTCCTCAGGGTGCAGTAAAGCAACAGCAAAGAACTACAGACCGATAGCATTAACATCCCATATCATAAAAATCTTTGAAAGGGTCCTAAGAAGCAAGATACCACCCATCTAGAAACCCATCAGTTACACAACCCAGGGCAACATGGGTTTAGAACAGGTCGCTCCTGTCTGTCTCAACTATTGGATCACTACGACAAGGTCCTAAATGTACTAGAAGATAAAAAGAATGCTGATGTAATATATACAGACTTTGCAAAAGCCTTCGACAAGTGTGACCATGGCGTAATAGCGCACAAAATGCGTGCTAAAGGAATAACAGGAAAAGTCGGTCGATGGATCTATAATTTCCTCACTAACAGAACACAGAGAGTAGTCGTCAACAGAGTAAAGTCCGAGGCAGCTACGGTGAAAAGCTCTGTTCCACAAGGCACAGTACTCGCTCCCATCTTGTTCCTCATCCTCATATCCGACGTAGACAAGGATGTCAGCCACAGCACCGTGTCTTCCTTTGCAGATGACACCCGAATCTGCAAGACAGTGTCTTCCATTGCAGACACTGCAAGGCTCCAGGCGGACATCAACCGAATCTTTCAGTGGGCTGCAGAAAACAATATGAAGTTCAACGATGAGAAATTTCAATTACTCAGATATGGTAAACACGAGGAAATTAAATCTTCATCAGAGTACAAAACAAATTCTGGCCACAAAATAGAGCGAAACACCAACGTCAAAGACCTGGGAGTGATCATGTCAGAGGATCTCACCTTCAAGGACCATAACATTGTATCAATCGCATCTGCTAGAAAAATGACAGGATGGATAATGAGAACCTTCAAAACTAGGGAGGCCAAGCCCATGATGACACTCTTCAGGTCACTTGTTCTATCTAGGCTGGAATATTGCTGCACACTAACAGCACCTTTCAAGGCAGGTGAAATTGCTGACCTAGAAAATGTACAGAGAACCTTCACGGCGCGCATAACGGAGATAAAACTTCAATTACTGGGAGCGCTTGAGGTTCCTGAACCTGTATTCCCTGGAACGCAGGCGGGAGAGATACATGATTATATACACCTGGAAATCCTAGAGGGACTAGTACCGAACTTGCACACGAAAATCACTCACTACGAAAGCAAAAGACTTGGCAGACGATGCAACATCCCCCCAATGAAAAGCAGGGGTGTCACTAGCACGTTAAGAGACCATACAATAAGTGTCAGGGGCCCGAGACTGTTCAACTGCCTCCCAGCATACATAAGGGGGATTACCAACAGACCCCTGGCAGTCTTCAAGCTGGCACTGGACAAGCACCTAAAGTCGGTTCCTGACCAGCTGGGCTGTAGCTCGTATGTTGGTTTGCGTGCAGCTAGCAGCAACAGCCTAGTTGATCAGGCTCTGATCCACCAGGAGGCCTGGTCACAGTCCGGGCCGCGGGGGCGTTGACCTCCGGAACTCTCTCCAGGTAAACTCCAGTGCTAGAATATCTGATACACGGAAGGAGGCGCTGACCAGGGAAGCGGAAACTATCGAACTTAAGTTAAATGACTCTTACAGGAACCAGGAGAGACAGGAGGAGCTTAAAACTATTAGTGAAATTGAAAGAAATTCGAAATATTTCTTTTCATATGCCAAAAACAAGGCAAATACCACATCTAGTATCGGGCCCTTACTCAGACAGGATGTTACACAGATGACAACAAGGAAATGAGTGAAATACTGAAATCCCAGTTCGACTCTGTGTTTAGTGAGCCACTAATCAGTGAGGATCGACGACCCAAATGATTTCTTCATGAATGAGCCTCATAACTCAATAAATTTATGCCAGATTTCCGACATTACCCTAACTCCGACAGACATCGAAAAAGTCATTGACAACATGCCCATGCACTCAGCCCCGGGCCCAGACTCGTGAAACTCTGAATTCATTAAGAACTGCAAGAAACCCCTCTCGCGAGCCGTAAGTACACTATGGAGGAGGAGCTTGGACATGGGTGAAATTCCACAGTCACTTAAAACAACGGATATAGCCCCACTCCATAAAGGTGGCAGCAAAGCATTAGCTAAGAACTATAGACCAATAGCCCTGACGTCCCATACCATAAAAATCTTTGAAAGAGTGCTAAGAAGCAGGATTGCAAATCACCTGGATTCCCAAAATCTGCACAATCCAGGGCAACATGGGTTCAGGGCAGGTCGCTCCTGCCTCTCACAACTACTGGATTACTATGATATGGCCTTGTGTGCACTGGAGGAAAATCAGAATGCAGATGTAATATACACAGACTTTGCAAAAGCGTTTGACAAATGCGATCATGGCGTAATAGCGCACAAAATACGTGCTAAAGGAATAACTGGGAAAGTGGGGAGATGGATCTTCAACTTCCTAACAAATCGAACACAAAGAGTAGTGGTCAACAGAGTTAAATCGGAGGCTGCCATAGTGAAGAGCTCTGTTCCATAAGGCACAGTACTCACCCCCATCTTATTCCTCATCCTCATATCAGACATAGACAGAGATATACACCACAGCACCGTGTCATCCTTTGCGGATGATACTAGGATCTGCATGAGGCTGTCATCTGCTGAGGACGCGGTTAACCTCCAAGAAGATATAAACAAAGTTTTCCAGTGGGAAACTGAAAACAATATGATCAATGAGGACAGATTCCAACTACTCCGTTATGGAAAACTGGAGGAGATAATAACTAGAACAGAGTATACTACAAACTCTGGTCATACAATAGAGCGGAAAAATAATGTAAGGAACCTGGGAGTAGTAATGTCTGAGGATCTCACTTTCAAGGATCACAACAGTGCCACGATCACAAGTGCAAAGAAAATGATAGGATGGATAATGAGAACGTTCAAAACGAGAGATGCCAAGCCAATGATGATCCTTTTCAAATCACTTGTTCTCTATAGGCTGGAATACTGCTGTACATTAACATCTCCATTCAAAGCAGGTGAAATTGCAGATCTAGAGAGTGTACAGAGATCCTTTACTGCACGTATAAGTTCTGTCAAGCACCTTAACTACTGGGAACGCTTGGAAGCACTTGACTTGTACTCGTTGGAACGCAGGAGAGAGAGATTTATCATAATCTACACTTGGAAAATCCTGGAAGGAATGGTCCCGAATCTGCACACAGAAATCACTCCCTACGAAAGTAAAAGACTGGGCAGGCGATGCAAAAATACCCCCAATTAAAAGTAGGGCCGCCATTGGTACACTAAGAGAAAACATCATAAGTGTCTGGAGCCCAAGACTGTTCAACAGCCTCCCATCAAGCATTAGGGGAATTACCAATAAACCCCTGGCTGCCTTCAAAAGAGAGCTGGACAGATACCTAAAGTCAGTGCCGGATCAGCCGGGCTATGACTCGTACGTTGGATTGCGTGCGGCCAGCAGTAACAGCCTGGTTGATCAGGCCCTGATCCACCGGGAGGCCTGGTCATGGACCGGGCCGCGGGGGCGTTGATCCCCGGAATAACCTCCAGGTAAACTCCAGGCACATCTTCTCAGGCGTACATCAACCAAATAACTGCTGCAGCATATGGGCGCCTAGCAAACCTAAGTACAGCATTCCGCCATCATAAGGAATCGTTCAGGACCCTGTACACTGTGCACGTTAGGCCCATATTGGAGTATGCGGCACCAGTTTGGAACCCACATCTAGCCAAGCACGTAAAGAAACTAGAGAAAGTGCAAAGGTTTGCAACAAGACTAGTCTCAGAGCTAAAGGGTATGTCCTACGAGGAGAGGTTAAGGGAAATCGACCTGACGACACTGGAGGACAGGAGAGATAGGGGGGACATGATAACGACATATAAAACACTGAGAGGAATTGACAAGGTGGACAGAGACAGAATATTCCAGAGATGGGACACAGCAACAAGGGGACACAGTTGGAAGTTGAAGACTCAGATGAATCCCAGGGATGTTAGGAAGTATTTCTTCAGTCACAGAGTAATCAGGAAGTGGAATAGTTTGGGAAGCGTTGTAGTGAAGGCAGGATCCATTCACAGCTTTAAGCAGAGGTATGATAAAGCTAATGGTGCAGGGAGCGGCCAGTGAAAAGGCGGGGCCAGGAGCTATGACTCGACCTCTGCAGCCACAACTAGGTGAGTACAACTAGATGAGTACACACACACAAACACATACATGTATCCTACGAGGAGAGGTTAGAACTCGACCTGGCGACACTGAAGGACAGGAGGGATAGGGGGACATGATAATTACATATAAAATACTGAGAGGAATCGACAAGGTGGACAGAGACAGGATGTTCCAGATATGGGACACAGCAACAAGGGGTCACAATTGGAAGCTGAAAACTCAGATGAGTCACAGGGATGTTAGGAAGTATTTCTTCAGCCATAGAGATGTCAGAAAGTGGAACAGTCTGGAAATATAGGTAGTGGAGGAAGGTACCATACATAGTTTTAAGAAGAGGTATGATAAAGCTCATGGAGAAGGGAGAGAGTGAACCTAGTAGCTACCAGTGAAGAGGCGGGGCCAGGAGCAATGTCTCGACCCCTGCAACCACAATTAGGTGAGTACACACATTCAATGTTAGGACGTATTTCTTCAGCCTTAGAGTTGTCAGGAAGTGGAACAGTCTCGAGAATGGAGTAGTGGAGGCAGAAGCCATATATAGCTTTAAGAGGTACGATAAGGCTCTTGAAGCAGGAAGAGAGTGGACCCAGTAGCGACTAACGGTGGCGGGGCCCGGAGCTGTGAATCGACCCCTGCAACCACAAATAGGTGAGTACAGATATGAGTACACACACACACACACACACACACACACACACACACACACACACACACACACACACACACACCCAAACTATCTTGATATATAAATTGGAAGGGGTGGTAGGCAAGGTAGCAGTAACTGGAAAAGTGTTCATGTGGAAAAGGATTTCCTGAAAAATAAAAGACAGAGGATGCCAGTAAGGACGTATCAGAGAGGACAAGAGTTTTAAGTGAAGTCCCCGAAAGACCAGTGTTTGTACTCCAGCTGATTCAGATGAGCATGGCTGATCAAAACATTAACACCTCCTGACTGGGCTGTCGAACTGTCGAGTAACTGAATAATCAATTTAAATGTGTTAAAAGTCCGTTTTTGCTTTATCTTCCAAGACTATAATGCATTAATTCACATCGTTAGAGATGTTCAAAATTGGCATGAAGAACATGAAAGTGAAGTCAAACACTGGATTGGCCTCACAATCGCCGGATGTAAATATCGAGCATCTCTGAGGTCAAATGGTACGGAAAGGCAGGAACCGATTTCATCCACCATCGACTTTGGAAGAGTTAAACCTGGTTTTGCTTGAGGAATGGCTCAAAATGACCATGAATACTGTTCAATAATATGAACGAGGTGTTCATATTATTGAACATATTTTGCGTAACCTCTGTACATATACGTATAATATTTATAAGGATACATATTTGATATACTTTGAAAAGATCGAATGATACATATCAGGAAAAGTTTAAGATGACTTGAAGAGGCTTCAAACGTGCTTGGGGAAAATATATGCTAGAATTCAGTCCTGATAAGTGCAAAATAATAACAGTGGAGGATTAGGTTAGGTTAGGTAAGGTTTGTCATGAAACAAGGCAAGTGTTTCCTGACGCAGCTGGATTTTGGTCATCCGACCGAGGCCGTCCGCTGGCTTAGCGGTCAACCCCTTTAAAAATTGTGGAATTAGATTGACCTTGGAAGCGAAACTGCAGTCAGTTCACGAGTAATATAAAAAATTAAGCATCCTATCATCTATATAATCGAAAGCCCAAGAGAATAATGTTAATCAGATTCCAGAGGCAGTAGTAAAACTAGCTAACGTATGAACTGCTTTCAGAAACTTCAAAAAAATATTTTTGGGTATTAATCACCATTCGTTTTAGACCCAACTTAAAACATGTGACGGCAGTACAGAACTCAAGTTTGATTATTAGCGAAGACGAGAACAGACTACATGAACACTAAGACGGTTAAGTTATTGATGGCAGCGGCAGGCAGGTTTACATACTGTAGCTATTGTAACCTTTGTTGCACTCCAGCGATAGCACCAGTACCATTGTAAGGGTAATGTAATGATGAAGATAATTATCAGGAGAACCTTGTTTTCGCTGACAAATAAAATAACAAGATAACATCTGGGTTTCCTTCGCAGTTTCTTAATAATGTGATTGGTACACCGCAGGCGAACGTTCTCTTAGTATCTTTCAGTTCTGTAACTCGTAGTGTTGGTAAAATATATTATGATTTATTCAAGGATATTTTTGATCATATCTCGGTATGTGCGTGTAACAATGTCAAGAGGAATATTGTGGGCAGTGTGGGACATGGAATTTTGCACTATATCAGTGACAGTATGAATGTTGTAACAGAGTGATTAAGGGGAAAAAATGAAAACAAAGACGAGTAAATGGAATGTAGAAAAAAATGACTTACATTATTGATGATGCTATTGAGAATAATATCTATATCTTAGGTAAGTTGAGGAATGTCTCTGGCTTTAACATATGCAACTAAAGTTGATCAACTAGGGCTTCCTGGCAAAAACAAGACTGGATCATTTATGTCACCATGTCTGGTTAATATTTTGAATGAATTCCAGGTCTTTGACTATTTTCAACTGAGACATTATATATTAGATCACTTTGTTTATTATTAGATAGCATAAACAAGAAAAATAAGATCAATGAAAAGATCATTAGGATTAATGTAATCAGAAAAAAAAAAGTTGATTTGGGAAAGATATGTCACGGTGAATTTTGGAAACTAGTATTGAAATGTATGGTGGGTTTTAAACAAGTAGGTGTGATGTCGCAATGGTTGGTAATTAAACGTGCGTCTGAGTGGTGTAAGAAAAGTGAATACGAGGATGTTAGGAAGAGGGGTATTCTTACAAGCTAATGAATCTGATATAATTTGGAAACTATCCAAACTGCAGTTAGGAGATAATATTGCAGTCTGGAGATTCGGGAGAAACTGCAGAGGCTGGTTAATGAATACGGAAAAGTGTGAAAACTAAGAGATTTGACAGCAAAAGGAGAAAAGAGCAAAATGAATAAAAAATGCGAGTACAGGGAATGAAAGGTGAAATTGCAGACTGGAAAGATGGAATATTGAGGAGGTGAAGAAATTAGATACCTGGGACCAGATGCATCAAGATTCTGTGAGGAATGAGGCAAACCACAGAAAGATACGAAAAATGAAGCTGCAGTAATTTGAGAAACTTGTAGAAAGAAACAAGTTTGTCAGTGGCCTCAAAGAGTAAAAATGTATCATAGTATAACTGTGTTGACGTTATTGTGTTGAATTAAAGCAGGGTCTTTAAATGCAGCAAGGAGCAAGTTCTGGGACAATGTAAATGTGGCAAGGATCAATATGTAGTGTGAAAATTATGCAATGAATAAAAAATAAAAATATGAATTATTCATCAGTACCTTAACAATGACTCCTAGTCCAAAATAAGCTTATAAGTAATAGGCGACGATTATCAACTTTGCATTCAGCACAACACCCACTAACACAGGGCCTTGGCTCATACACAGCAATATTCTAAAATTTCTGACTAATATTTTTGTCACCTACAAGGCTCGTAATGAAGCGAGACTGATACCAAAAGCATTTTTTTATCTTCATTAAATAATGATAATTAAATACCGCCTCTCAGAAGGAGCGTTGTGGATGTTGCAGTTCTGAGGCCGTTGGAATAAAGATGTCTGTGGACTTTTGGCAAGACCGCTGCTGAATGAATGAATGTGAATTTTTTCCTTTTGGAGTCACTCTACCTTGACGGGAGACGGCTAGTATGGTAAAAAAAAAATGTATGATGCATATTTATACTTTTTTAATTAATCTTTTGTATATTTTCATCGTCTTTGTTTTTCTTCAAGTACATAATTTGTACTATGTACTAGAGAACAAATTTTTATATTTAGCTTTTCTTGTTATCTGCCTATGGAATAATACACAAATAACCCGCACATAAAAGAGAGAAGCTTATTTATTTATTTCTGCCTATGGAATGCTACGCTCATACAATATTTCGCGCATTAGGTAGACTGATCTATCAATCCTAGTCTGCAGTATTATATACATTATAAAATGCTGATACAAGACCTGTAAAAATTAATACAAGACTTACAAACCCTACCACGGGCGGGGTTAGAACCCGCGACCAGAGAGTCTCAAAACTCTAGACCGTCACGTTAGCCGCTGGGGGGGGGGGGGGGGGTAATACAAGACTTATTTACAGCGAGAATTTTTTTTTTATCAAAATCCTTGAAACAATGAGTCCTATGATATAATAATACACTTTCAGGGTCAATAATCAATTATGATGAGGATACTATTGAACTCCAGGATGATCTGAACAACTATTGTTATGGTCTGAAAACTGACAGATGCAGCTCACTGTGGGAATGAAAATAACCCTCATAGTTATAAACTAGGTAATGTAGAGCTCAAGCTCTACATTACCTAGTTTATAACTCTGAGGGTTATTTCTTTTTAGTTTCTACCTCTCTACATGTCCAAACAGCCTCAACAACCCCTCCTCAGCCCTCTGAATAATAGTTTTGGTAGTCCCGCACCTCCTCCTAATTTCCAAACTACGAATTCTCTATATTCACACCACACATTGCCCTCAGACATGGCATCTCCACTACATCTAGCTTTCTCCTTGTTACAACATTCACCACCCGTGTTTCACACCCATATAATAGCGTTGGTATAACTATATTCTCATACATTCCAGTGCATTTATATCCATTCTGAAGTGTGGAGACCAAAACTGAACAGTATAATCTAAGTGAGGTCTTATTCTTAATGAACTGTAAAATAACTTTTGGGCTCCTGTTATTTATACTTCTTTATAGATATCCAAGTAATCTGTTAACCTTACTATGCAAACTTAAGCGCTGTAGTCTTGGTTTCAGAGTTCAACTGACCATGACTTCCAAGTTGCTTTCACATCTGAATGATTGATCATACAAATACACACACACACACACACACATACACACACACACACACACACACACACATATATATATATATATATATATATATATATATATATATATATATATATATATATATATATATATATGCAATAAGATCACAGTAAACAGGTGATTTCAGAATATGCAAAATAACCACAGTGAAAGAATAGAGAAATTCCAAGCGTTTTCGTGACTACTCACATTATCAAGGAACAATAAAAGTAATGCATCAAAGGAAGGCATATAAAGGGTCTAGACCACACCTCACCATCACATCCCACAACAAAGCAACACCTGATACGCGACTCCTAAGAAAGGGAACACTGCAGCAGGTCCGCTGGCCCAACTAGACGGGTCCTTCACACAACCCACGAACAAACTATTCTACCCAAGAATTAAGACTTTTAAAATTTATTATTTGTCCAATGTATTATTAAATTCTTTCCAAATTTTATTAATTATAAATGGATCTAATTTATATAAACCAAAGGAAATATTCATATTATTGTCAAAACTGCATTTTATGAAACAAGATTCAATTATATTCCTGTCGACCATGGACTTGCTTGATACAACTTTCTCAACTTTTTGAAAATCAATTGGATGGTTAAAATCTCTCACATGAATAAATAGAGCATTAGAATCTTGTCCAGTTCTAATGCTATATTTATGTTGTTTTAATCTTAGTTCGAGATTTTTACCAGTTTGACCGTAATAAACTTTATCGCAAATTTTACAAGGAATCTTAGACACATCTGTCAGCATTTTGGGGGGAATTCTTTATCAAAAGTTTTTTTTACTGTATCAAGATTTTTAAATACAACTTTGATATTAAGAGAAATGACGTGTGGCATGTTTTCCCCATGATCCCAAGGTCTCTGATCCCACTGGGACAAATTGATATTGTTGGCTTATGTCCCTGTACTTGATGAACTTGTACTCCTCCCTGTGGTCAGCAGCTCCTCCCTGTCGCCCCACACTGTGATGGATATAGGTGTCCGCCAGTGTGGACACACAGGTATTGTCACATGCTAAGAGCTTGCCATTCTTCCAAGGATAGATGGTGATCCCATCGGGAAGGTTTGCTGGGTTGTGGGTATTGTTGGCTGCTAATGATCGGGGCTCCTTCTCAGCTGGGCATCCAGCTGTAGCAAGGGTTCTGTTTATGATGTCGTTGACCTCATTGTGTCTTGCATGCCAGCCCTTGGTTTTTGGAACAGTTAAGACTATGTAGTTCATATTGGTCGGCTTGCACATCGCCGCAAATACACGTATATTCCGTGTGAATTGGGGCAGCAGGGTGCAGATTCCACTGCAATACGGAGGGTCTTAGCGTCGAGGCGCGTTCGCATTGCCGATATGGGAACTGTTTGGATGAAGTCCCCGGAGTGAGGTGCGCTCACAGCCAGGAGACGGGCAATCTCCCTGTCTGATGTTGCAGCCCTGAGCATATTGGCAAGCACCTTTTCAGCATTGGGGCCATCCCAGCTTGACTGTGAGCCAGTGCTGCACTAGGGTTTGGTGCTGGAGCAGCAAGAGTCTTCCATTCAGTGATGGGTTCTGTATTCCTGGTGAGTCACTGAAGTTGTTAGGAAGAATTTGTCTTATTAACCCGTTTGATGCTATGGAAGAGGATAAAGCTGGTAGGGCAATCTGGGAGGATCTGCATACTCCCAGCCCCCCAAGACTGACCGGAAGTGAGGCTTGCAACAACTGTCCATCTTCAACGGAAAGATTCAATTCACTCTCTGGCATGGTCTAAAGAAGAGAGTCATATTCCTCGAGTTTCAGACTGCTGAAGGCTGGGGAGTATCTCAGAAAGTAGGTAAGTTTTGGGATTGACAGGCACCTGGTGAGTAAGTAGAAAGCATCATGTGTATCAGTGTCTTTAATCCTGCCTTCCATCCTCCTGAGGTCTGAGATTTTTTTTTCTAGGATCAGATCGATGGCATTGTTATGAAGACACCTTACATCATGAATACTAATAAATACTGACCAAGGATTTTAGTGCGCTCGTGATAGACTTCTCTGTAGCCACAAATAGTTTTTTTTAATCAATATCTCATCACTCGGGACTCATGGTAAAGGTTAATTCGTATGCGCTTCACGCCTGTCATTGCAGAATGACATTTATCACTTCGGGAGAGACAAGACATTGCTTAAACAAGGCGCCATGGAGGCCCTAATGTGGATCAGCTTGATGGTCATCACACCTTCCCTCCCTTCATGGAGGAGGTGAGGGGGGGGGGAAGAGAACTATGATTCTGGTGAATAGCTTCTGATCTAGGGAATTACAGCTATCTTCTCTTTCCAATGGTCAAGTCTTATTATCTGACATTCCCGAAGAGCTGTATGATCCCCCCCTACGTATTTAGGGTTTCTCCGTGAAATACTTCTATTACACCTACTAATATTACTAATACTATTACTACCACCACTAATGCTACTTCTACTACTACTATTGCTCTTATTACTACTACTACTATTACTACAACTACTATTACAACTATTATTACTACAACTATTGTTATTAGTATTAACACTACTGCTACTACTACAACTATTACTACAACTACTATTATTACTACTACTACCATTACTGTTGCTTCTAATACTACTATTAATATTACAATTATTATTTTAATAATTATTATTTCTACAACTACCCCTCATAATGTTAAAACCAATTATGGCTTAGTTCTAGACCAAAGTCTAGAGATCCGCGGAACTCTCTGATGCTCTGAGAACATGAAGGGCTTCCATAGAACATGACATATTGAATGTGAACATGTCTGTAGTCTGAATTATGCAAAATTACGAAGACATCCAAAACGGGGACCGACGTCGCGGTGCCTCTCATCAACAAAATCATGTCCCATCCCAGTATAACAATATCTCCCCAGGATCTTAAGCTCATCTTTTCTTTAGAATTATTCTGAAATGGAGAATTTATTGACTGATTAGGTTACTTCCAGTTTTTTTGCGTTAATAGTTCTTGAGGCAGCACAGTTGAAGATGAAGCTTAGAAATCTTTCATTCCCCAGTGACGTGTTGGTTCTTGTTTGAAGGATGAAGTATCTTCTGAGACAGTACGTCTCAGCTAATTAATATTTCCCTTCAGGATTTCCAGTGAATAACCCAAACACTGAATCTCTGCCACGTGCGATTTCGAAACCTCATGTTCTACTCTTCGTTTCGGTGACGACTGTTACAAGATCACATGTACGAGTCTACCCGGTAAATCCTTGGGTATCATCTAGCATTCGACCTTTAGATCTTTCCAATGTGAACTTCGTGAGCTCCAGTGCTATTCCTCATCCCTCGAGAAATGTCAATCTAAATTTATATACGTGTGGGACGTTTTACTTAATCGACAACATTAGTGAAGAGTTTTTATAGTTAGATGAGAAATGGAATCTATGTTAACTCATGATCTAATGGAAGAGCATTTTATTCACAGGAAAAAGATTAAGCATCTATAATTTTGGCTAATAACAAATGTACACGTGAGAAGGAACACGTGATAATGTACATGTCGGAAAGTATATGGGAAATGTTATCTCAAAAGGGAAGAAACAGTAGGTTTCTCTCAAAATGGTCCCTATTTTCACTGTTACATATGAGAGGGCAGCTGTAGACATTGTAGAGCCACTATCACCTTCTACTTCTGAGAAATATCTTAACTGAGATCTTCCCAGACATTAGCTAATTGGGATTAAATCACTTATCCACAACACCTTACCGTTCCAGCTGTTATAACTATATTGAGAGATATTCTAGCCTGTATTCGGAAATTAATCCAACAGAAGTTTTAAGATTAAACCATCTGAACAGCACAGCCTTGTTCCCCATTCGCCATGAGAGAGAACCATAGTGATTCTATAGTTGTCACCCCATTTGAAGTTATATTTAGGCAACAACTTAAAAATTCATTATATCTTGAATGAACAGAAATCAGTCAAGTGTTGAAAGCAACTTATCAATTCCTTTCCTTTTCTATAAAAAAAATAGCCGGGAAAGGGTTTGGAAGTGAAGGGGGAAGAGGTGTAGGAGTATTGGAGTCGAGGAGTTGCAGTAGTGATCAAAGGGAAAGGGATGTACAAGTAGTGAAAGCTGGAGGGTGACGCGAGTTACGCTGAAGGGAGGTTTGTGTGGTGGAGGTCGTGGGAGCGATGGAGAGGATTGAGTAGAGCAGGGAGGGAGGGATTGTGAAAGTGACGAGTGAGTAAAGGGAAGAGTTGTGGGAGTCTTAGGGAGGGTTGTTGGATTGCTTGAGATGAGGGATGTGGGAGTGAAGGAGGGGACGGAAGGAGCTGTAGTAAAGGAGTAGAGGGAAGAAGCTGTTTTGAAGAAGGGGAGGGAGTGATGTGTGAGTGAAGGAGAGGAGGGAGGGAGGTCTGGATGAAGGAGGGAAGGGAGGAGGGAGGGAGGGAGGGAGGTGTCGGTGAAGGGAGGGAGGAAGGGAGGTGTGGGTGAAGGTGGGGAGGGAGGAAGGGAGGTATGGGTGATGGAAGGGAGGGAGGGGTGCAGGGGCAGGGGTCGTGTTTTCACAAACGCCCTTCCTGCTTGTGCCGCCTCTCCTTCATTTCAGTATTTTATTTTTGTTTTCAAACCTCGCTACGTTGTTCCCACTTAGGCAGTTCATTATTTTTATTATTATTATTTCCGCTTCAGTGCTTGTTTTTATTGTTTTTTTTTTCTACACTTCAGGGACCAGGTCCCTGGACCTAGTATGTACCACTGTAAAACTATTTATTGACTACCGCCCACTGGCAAAGTATAGTAGTATTACTACCCAGAGGATGGGCGTACAATACACAGCAGCAACATTCTCCTCTTAACTGTTTACCTTGTGTCAGCTGTAGTTAGCTACCCACGGTGTTATTGGTTACTTTATTGCGCACTCTCCAGTCTTTATGCTTTACTCCACGACTCTTTTATTAGCCTGTCCTCATCGCCTTGTTTCCTGGTTTCACTTGCTTGTATCTTTCGTTTCTATTGTCGAATGTTGACACTATCCTCTTACTGAGTAATGTGTGTGTGTGTGTGTGTGTGTGTGTGTGTGTGTGTGTGTGTGTGTGTGTGTGTGTGTGTGTGTGTGTGTGTGTGTGTGTGTGTGTACACACGAATTTGTACTCACTTATTTGTGGTTGCTGGCTAAAGCTCCCGCTTCACACACGGAGGGCCCGGGTTCGATTCCCGGCGGGTGGAAACATTCGACACGTTTCCTTACACCTGTTGTCCTGTTCACCTAGCAGCAAATAGGTACCTGGGTGTTAGTCGACTGGTGTGGGTCGCATCCTGGGGGACAAGATTAAGGACCCCAATGGAAATAAGTTACAGTCCTCGATGACGCACTGACTTTCTTGGGTTATCCTGGGTGTCTAACCCTCCGGGGTTAAAAATCCGAACGAAATCTTATCTTATCTTATCTCTTCGAGTCGTAGCTCCTGGCCTCGCCTCTTCGCTGGTTCACTCCCTGCTTCATGAGCTTCATCGTATCTCATCCTAAAGTTATGCATGGATCCATAACTGCCTAAAGGAGTGTGTCGTTCTTCTTCCTGTACTTTCTTTCACCCAAAAATGTGCCACTCCTCGGTCCTCCAGAAGCAGTGTTACAACATCGAGTGCCCTGCATACCATCTAAAAGGGACCAGGAGGCACAGACCCCACAAGACAAACAATAGTAGCTACGACAACCCAACTCCAGGTGATATTTTAGTGGCAGGAAATGAAAAAAGAAAATGGAAGGAAATAAAAATAGTCCACCTTGGAGCCTTGTTGGACTGGAGGCGCAGCCAGTGGCCACCCATGGCCCTCCAGAATTACAACTACTGATGCCAATAACAAAATCCCCCCAACAAACACAGAATACAACCTCGTTCATATTTGCTAATATACAGGGCCTTAAGCCATCCACCAACAACAAAATATCTTTTATTAGTGGACTTCTAGTGGAGTCTAATGCAATGTTTGCAGCCTTCACAGAGACTCGCACAAAAGATCACTTTGACAGTGAAATATGAATAAGTGGTTACAACCTTTTTAGATGCGACAGAAAAAACAGGCAACAAGGGGGGTGGTTGGCCTGTATGTCAAAGAGTCCCTTATCTGCACGGAGTTGCTGAACACAACAAATGAGGTAGTTGAAGTTCTATCAATAAAGATCGAGAACCAAAACCTAGTCATTGTGGTTGTATACAAGCCACAAGATGCAACCTCACAACAGTTCAAGGAACAGCTACTGAAAATCGATTACTGTTTGGAAAACCTTCCAGCTCCATCCCCAAACATCTTACTGCTTGGTGATTTCAACCTAAGGCATACAAAATGGAAGAATGTAGCAAATAATGTTATAGCTGAAACAATCCCCGGAGGTAGCGCAGATGAAAGGTCACACACACATGAGCTACTAAGTCTCTGCGAAAAACACACCTTAAGCCAGCAGATAGTGGAGCCAACAAGACTAGAAAACACACTTGACCTTATCTTCACAAATAATGAGGACCTGATAAGAGACATAAGAATATCAAAAACAACTAATTCCGATCACAATCTAATCGAAGTCCAGACGTACATGCATAGGGGTCCTGAACAGCAGAATGCATGTACCTGTGAAGGTGTCTTCACAAAATACAATTTCAACAACAAGAACATCAACTGGGACCAGGTAAACCATGTCCTAAACGAAACATGTTGGGAAGATGTCTTAAATGACATGGATCCAAACCAGTGCCTTGAAAGGATCAACTTCCTGGTAGCCGAAGCATGTTCTAGGCATATTCCCCTAAGAAAGAAGAAGAGCAGGAGTAAACTGGAGAGAAAAAGACGCTCCCTCTACAGAAGACGACGAAGAGTCACTGAGCTCCTCAGGAGTGCTAGAATATCTGATACACGAAAGGAGGCGCTGACCAGGGAAGTGGAAACTATCGAACTTAAGCTAAATGACTCTTACAGGAACCAGGAGAGGCAGGAGGAGCTTAAAGCTATTAGTGAAATTGAAAGAAATTCAAAATATTTCTTTTCATATGCCAAAAACAAGGCAAATACCACATCTAGTATCGGGCCCTTACTCAGACAGGATGGGACTTACACAGATGACAACAAGGAAATGAGTGAAATATTGAAATCCCAGTACGACTCTGTGTTTAGTGAACCACTAATCGGTCTGAGGATCGACGACCCAAATGATTTCTTCATGAATGAGCCTCAAAACTCCATAAATGTATGCCAGATTTCCGACATTACCCTAACTCCAATAGATTTCGAAAAAGCCATTGACAACATGCCTATGCACTCAGCCCCGGGCCCAGACTCGTGGAACTCTGTTTTCATTAAGAACTGCAAGAAACCCCTTTCGCGTGCCCTAAGTACACTATGGAGGAGGAGCTTGGACATGGGTGAAATTCCACAGTCACTTAAAACAACGGATATAGCCCCACTCCATAAAGGTGGCAGCAAAGCATTAGCTAAGAACTATAGACCAATAGCTCTGACGTCCCACATCATAAAAATCTTTGAAAGAGTGCTAAGAAGCAGGATTGCAAATCACCTGGATTCCCAAAATCTGCACAATCCAGGGCAACATGGGTTCAGGGCAGGTCGCTCCTGCCTCTCACAACTACTGGATCACTATGACATGGCCTTGGATGCACTGGAAGAAAATCAGAATGCAGATGTAATATACACAGACTTTGCAAAAGCATTTGACAAATGCGATCATGGCATAATAGCCCATAAAATACGTGCTAAAGGAATAACTGGGAAAGTGGGGAGATGGATCTTCAACTTCCTAACAAATCGAACACAAAGAGTAGTGGTCAACAGAGTTAAATCGGAGGCTGCCATAGTGAAGAGCTCTGTTCCACAAGGCACAGTACTCGCCCCTATCTTATTCCTTATCCTCATATCAGACATAAACAGAGATATACACCACAGCACCGTATCATCCTTTGCGGATGATACTAGGATCTGCATGAGGCTGTCATCTGCTGAGGACGCGGTTAACCTCCAAGAAGATATAAACAAAGTTTTCCAGTGGGCAACGGTAAACAATATGATGTTCAATGAGGACAAATTCCAACTACTCCGTTATGGAAAACTGGAGGAGATAATAACTAGAACAGAGTATACTACTGACTCCGGCCATACAATAGAGCGGAAAAATAATGTAAGGGACCTGGGAGTAGTAATGTCTGAGGATCTCACTTTCAAGGATCACAACAGTGCCACGATCGCACGTGCAAAGAAAATGATAGGATGGATAATGAGAACTTTCAAAACGAGAGATGCCAAGCCAATGATGATCCTTTTCAAATCACTTGTTCTCTCTGGGCTGGAATACTGCTGTACATTAACATCTCCATTCAAAGCAGGTGAAATCGCAGATCTAGAGAGTGTACAGAGATCCTTTACTGCACGTATAAGTTCTGTCAAGCACCTTAACTACTGGGAACGCTTGGAAGCACTTGACTTGTACTCGTTGGAACGCAGGAGGGAGAGATATATCATAATCTACACTTGGAAAATCTTGGAAGGAATGGTCCCAAATCTGCACACAGAAATCACTCCCTACGAAAGTAAAAGACTGGGCAGGCGATGCAAAATGCCCCCAATAAAAAGTAGGGGCGCCATTGGTACACTAAGAGAAAACACCATAAGTGTCCGGGGCCCAAAACTGTTCAACAGCCTCCCATCAAGCATTAGGGGAATTGCCAATAAACCCCTGGCTGCCTTCAAGAGAGAGCTGGACAGATACCTAAAGTCAGTGCCGGATCAGCAGGGCTGTGGCTCGTACGTTGGACTGCGTGCGGCCAGCAGTAACAGCCTAGTTGATCAGGCCCTGATCCATCGGGAGGCCTGGTCATGGACCGGGCCGCGGGGGCGTTGATCCCCGGAATAACCTCCAGGTAACCTCCAGGTATACACACCCACTGTGTGTGTGTATGTGTATGTGCGTGTGCGTGTGTGTGTGTGCGTGTGTGTGTGCGCGTGTGTGTGTGCGTACATACCTATAAATGATTGTAGAGATGAAGTCTCAGCTCCTGGTCTTGCCTCTTGCACCTAACCACATTCACTCCCTCTTAACCTCGTGGGCCTTGTCATATCTGGTACTAAGACTATATATTGAGCCTGTCTTTACTAGTTACTCGTCCGGGTCATCCTACTTCTTGACCACCCTGAACTGAACACACACATTCCTATGTCTCATATGTCTTTATTTACTAACGATGCTCTAGTCTTCTGAGTATTTTGTATGTTATCATATCTGGTTTATCTATTTAATGTCATCACTTTCGGTTCCTTGAGCTTTATTTACTTCCTTTGTCTCATTTCCCTTAACTCTGGAACTAGCCTCGTTGGAAACTTCTGCATTTTCTCCCGATTCACGAGACATTTTATCAGGTGTAGGTTTCATGCTGTTGCTGCATGATTCAAGAAATGTCCGACATTTGTTATGTAAAATACGAAGAATGATTCTTGGTTAACATTCTCTAGGTAGCTTGGACACCAGCAGCCCTTCAAACCTCCTCAAGAAAAGCCATAACGGTAGTAAGGCTACGAAATTATCTATAATCGAGGGATGCTTCACGTCTGTACGAAATATACTATACATCCAGTTAAGTACGTCTACTTCTCTCTGGGAAGCTCAGGAAAGAGATGGAAAGATGCCGCTTTAATGCACTGCTCTTCCAAGCTACTGTAGAAACCCAGAAACCTCAGAGGGGGACTTAGGAATCAATATTACGAGAAATGACATTGCATAATAAACATTTAGGCGAATTTGTAAAGCAATTTGGCTTGAGATTATGGACGACAGACTCAACTAAATTCAGGTCTAGCCTGTATAGTCTGACTTGTATACTAAGTGGTTGTCATATTTTATAAATGCAAACTCTATGATACTTCTTTCGCTAAATGAATTGTTGGAGAATGACCTGGGCCGCAGACTATTTTGCTATATTGTTGCATGTCCTAAAGTAACTGAATGCAGCATTCGATTCCAGTACCATCCGTCTGGAAAACTGGTGTTGTAACCGTTTCAATTCAAATATTATTTTTCTTGTTTCTTCGATGTAGATCTGGTTGCAGCCAGCACACAGTATTTTGTCCAAACCTCTGATAACACTGATAAGTGCATTCTTAATTAATATTTGTCTGACTGTCCTGGTATTCTTGAAGACAGTGTTTAAATTAAGTCTTTTAAATCCATTAGGTAGGACAACTAAGTTCTCTTTATAAGGTATAAGGTAAGACTAACAAATTTCCTAATGGAGATGTCACCTTGAGTCCAAAAATGGGATTCAATTTTGTGTAGAAATGGTATGAAACGTTCAGGCAAATAGTGCAACACAAATGTAGATAAATATTATTTTATAAAGCAAAGCAATAGTTCAATTTTAGCTCCAAAAATATAATACTTAATCAGTCAGTTAGAAGAGCACTTTGCAAATGTCAGATTCCATTACCAACAATGTAGAGGACTGGCTTTGGCTAATGGAATCCTGACATTAGTTCACTATAACATGAACAGAGTTGAAGTAAGAACAATAGTAGTAAAGCACTGAATAATTCATAAGGGTTTAGCTTTTTTGTGTGAAAATAATAATAATAATAATAATAATAATAATAATAATAATAATAATAATAATAATAATAAATGTTTAATGTTAAAATTAAATATCACCTGCTCTTTTAAATATGCAATGATAATCACATTTTTACCATTTCAAAGCGGCAGTATAACCAGAGGAAATGGAGGTTGAGGAGTCTTCCGCAACAACATATTACTCTCAGCATATCATGCCTAAGCAGAAGCAGGTAGATTGTAGATAGTCGTTCACAACAGATAAGCACAATGTAGATCATGAAGTCTTCAGCTACCTGCCTTTCCATGTGCTCCCATGTACTTGAGATTTTTAACAGCTGTGTCGATACCTTGCCTTGGGTCAAGGGTTGTGGTCGATGGAACGCCTCTCACCATTTCTTCCTCCTCCTCCCTTCCTCTTGTATTTCTCTCTTTATAGAACCTTCCGTCCTCGGCCTCATCACCTTCCCACAGCCTTTTCCATTACCCGTCCCTGGTGCCCCAGGAGGTAAGCAATTAAATTCCTCCTCCCCGCCTCTCCCAGTCTTAACCCTCCTCTTACCACCAGGGCAATAGACAACCCGCCCTTCTCACTTTCTCTCTCTCTCTCTCTCTCTCTCTCTCTCTCTCTCTCTCTCTCTCTCTCTCTCTCTCTCTCTCTCCCTCTCTGTCTGTACATGTCTCTGTCTGCCTCCGTCCCTCCCTCCCCCTCCCCCGCTCTCCCTCTCTCTCTCACTTAAATGCATGTACGAAACATAAAGACAAGCACCCGCGGCTCGGTCTCATACCAGGACTCCTATTTGCTGGCCTGATAGATCAAACCTTTCGTGCCCACCTCCCGCAGTCCAGTGTACGAGCTAAGTAAGTAAGTAAGTAAGTAAGTAAATTTATTCAGGTATACACAATACAGTTACATAGAATTATCATACATAGCAGCATATGTGTAGAGAACCTAGGATAACCCAAAAAAGTCAGACAGAGTGACTTATTTCCATTGGGGTCCTACAACCGGGGGTTGTAGTTCATACACTGCTAGGGGTTTGTTGGAGATCTCATTTATGCTTTTCATTGGAAGCATCCTGTACCATGTGCTATGTCTTATTTTCATAAGTAGTAATTTCAGTGTACAGGGTTGGGGCCAATCCTTTCAAGATCAAGAGAGTTTAGGGAAGACCCATGTGGGGTGAGCTAGGCAGACGAGATAGGCGAAAAATAGCGGTGGAGAGGAGTGTCCACAGTCGAAGAAAAAGAGCCAGGACTTAACCCAGCTGCTAGGCGCTCTTGGGACGAACTTGGAGAAAACAGGAAGAGCAAGCTGTGTATTCATCTGTCTCGTGGTAGTTGAGGTCTTGAGTCTTGAGAAGCTGACAGTTTCTAGGTCGCAGGAGAGGTTAGGCAGGTAGGAATATCAGAGAGCAGCACACAGGTGCTAGTTATAGGAGTAACTGAGGAGGCAGGTTTGCAGTGGATCTATTTTCAAACTTTCTGAAGCTGCTTCTGGAAAGGTGGTATAGTTTAGTCTTGCTACTGAAGGTGAAAAACAGAAGCTTGATGAACTCAAGAACTTGGGTGAGTGTGAAGTGAAGAGGTGATTCACAGGTATACTTGACTGTTCCAGCACCGAGGCCTTTCTAGAGCTCAGTGCAGCAGTCGATGGAGAAGTGTAGAAGGGAAGGTTTTCTCATGTGGGTGTACTGGAGTCGTCGGTATCTTCTTCTGAAGCGGATTCATTTGGCGAGTCTACATTGGTGTTAGCAGGTGACTGAGGGTCGACAGGAGCAGTGGAGAGGTGTAATGGTGGTGTAACAGCGCGTTGGGAGGCGTTGGAGGCGCTGATTGAGGCAGCATGATCATCGTTATCGGTGGTTGAAGTGGTTATAGAAATTACAGGAGACAGGTCTGCAGGTGCAGTAAAGTTCACGATGTTGGGAAGGATCTTGAGGATGTCGGCTGAAGGTGTGAAGTCTGGGAAATTGAAGGCAGGCATGTTGTTCAGACGGAATAGTTCGTTAATAGTGGTGTTGAAAGTGCCGGGGTTTGCTGCATTTGCAAGGCGTGCATACACCATGCAGTACAGCACTTTGGAGGGAGCACCGTCGGGGAATGGAGAGAGGGAGTTACTGGGCGAAGTCTGTAGAGTGGCGTGTAGAATATTGGAAGTGTCGGCTTGCAGTTTGGTTATTGAAGCATATGTCGGTGAATTGGAGTTATTCTTCAGCTCTTCTTTAGTTTTTTTTTTTTCATTATGATTTCTTTCCTGAGTGGGCACTTAGCTGCAAGGGTATGATGATTACCCTTGCCGTTAAGACATGCTGGAGCCATAGTAATGGTGCAAGATCTGAATTCGTGTCCATCATTCCCATATTTTGAACAAAACTTCTTATCCTTGATGGGGCAGTCCTTTGTGGTGTGAATATAGGAGTAACAGGTCCAGCGTTGAAGATGTGTATGAAACGTTCTGGTTCTATATAACTTGGGTGAATGTGGTAATATGAGATGGCCAGACCGTCAGAGAGTGTTTGGACAGTCATGGAGATATCTGAGAATGTGATCTATAGTATAGATGGGGCGTTAGGGATCTTGGAGATGCTATCGAGGCCCAGGTGTTTTGTTCCTCGATAGATGTCTGCAGTGCTTCAGTTGACAGAGAGGTGACGTTCTTGTCCAGTTTTTTTCACAAAGATCGAGCGTTTCGATTTCAAGAAATTTCCAGGTGTAGATTATGATTCTTTTTTTTTTTTTGCCCATGTTCTAAATAGTGCAGTCCTAGGGAATTCAAGTGCTCCCAATAATTTAGGTGCTAGACTTCGTTTATACGGATTGTGAAGGTCCTGTGTACATTTTCCAGCTCAGCAGTTTCACCCACCTTGAAGAGGGCCATTAGTATACAGCAAAATTCTAGACTAGAAAGAGTGACCTGAAGAGTATCATCATTGGCTTTGCATCTCTTCTTTTGAAACTTCTAATTATTCAACCGATAAGTTTTCCTGTAGTTGCCCCAAAAAATTGTTCTGCTCCTTGAGCGTGAAATCTTCAGACATTATCATTCCCAGGTCTCTCACATTTGACTTACGTTCTATTAAGTTAATTCAGTTTATTTTGTATTTTGATCGTATTAGGTAGACGACCAGAGATTTCTAATAACTAATGCAGGATGTTTTTAACTAGGAAAAAAAAGTAATGTGGCTTATTTTGATTTGGATCCTTCTATCCTCTTTCATAGGATGTGATCCAAAATTTACATCAAGGTATGTGTTTATTGCTAAGGAAGTAGGTGTTGTTTTATTCAAACTTAAGGTGTGTCCGAGAAGGCTCAGTTCCACCTCGTGGTTTCACTGAAAGTGCTGACCTGAAACTTTTGTTGCCATATAACATGTACTTAGCTATGTTTTAGGAGGCTGAGATACAGCGTCTGACCCTATATACCTTTTTCCTGAGGACGAGTTAAAGCATTCGGACTGCTATTTATCATATCCAACATATTTACAGCTCACTTCCATACCACTATAACACACTCCTACACCCTTCCATAACACTACACACTCATAAACACCACTCTCCCATCCCTATAACTTCCATACATCTCTCACACCCAGGCATCTCCCACACCACGACATATAACCTTAACTCTCCTTCCATATCCACACGACTCATTCACACACCCGTACATATTACTTCCACACTTCCCTCATGCCCACACACACCTATATCTTACTCTCACACTCATTCCCTACCTACACAACGCCCACATCTTTCTCTCGCACTCCCATCATCACACTGGAAAAAAAACAAGTACTTGGGAGAGTATGTATCTCTCTTAATTGCACAATGGCGGCGAATTATTATTATTATTGGTTGATGTTACTGTTGTTTGAAAGCAATAATACTTGAAAAGTGTATACTTTAAATTCTCATTCAGAAACACCACCATGTTGGAGAAACAACTTTAAGCATCATTTAAATATTTAGTATTTTATTCTTGGATAAAAAGAGACACTTATAGGAAGAGAAAACCTTTTTCATAAATTAATATGTGTTACGTTGTAATAATAGGTATCATTTCTAGCTCCTTGACACCTCACAGCCATACACTAGCTACTTTTGTGTTTTTTCTAAAAACTTCATACCAGTACACATTTTTTTTGTTAAGTTATAACAGAGCTGCTAGTTACTACATTGTTTTCTAGCCGCTGTCACTAACAAAAATTTGTCTACATACAATAAACTACAATTAAGGCAGTGAAACTATTCTCTTACTCGTAAAAACAAGTTACCTATGCTGAGAAAAAAACAAATTATTCACCACTATAAATTCACGTCAGAAATGGAAAAGGAAATGAAGCACCGCATCGTCCCATAGAGCCAACATTAACGTCCTCTCGCCTCACTCAAATACCCAGATGAGAGCCCCAAATTGGTAGTATTGGGGGGTACGATGGGTCGACCGTGCCTCTTGAATCCGGGTTGGCGTCCGGTAGGGCGTGTGGTGCGTATTGTTAGCCACGACAAGGATCCCTTCCTCTCTCTCTCTCTCTCTCTCTCTCTCTCTCTCTCTCTCTCTCTCTCTCTCTCTCTCTCTCTCTCTCTCTCTCTCTCTCTCTCTCTCTCTCTCTCTCTCTCTCTCTCTCTCTCTCTCTCTCTCTCTCTCTCTCTCTCTCTCTCTCTCTCTCTCTCTCTCTCTCTCTCTCTCTCTCTCTCTCTCTCCACACCTGCTGACTATAAGAACAACTTTTACTCTTTGTTTCGGTATGTTGCTGTAATAAATCTTTTATTTTTCAAGTCCATAACCTCTTGCATATTTTTGGTCAGCTTTCCTTTATCTTCACACACACATTGTGCATATATATATATATATATATATATATATATATATATATATATATATATATATATATATATATATGTATATATATATATATATATATATATATATATATATATATATATATATATATATATATATATATATATATATCGTGCCGAATATGTAAAACTGGTCAATTAGCAAGAACTCATTTAAAATTAAGTCCTTTCTAAAATTTTCTCTTATACGTGTAAAGATATATATTTTTCATTAATGTTAATGTAAAAATTTTTAATTTTGCAGCAAAAGAATCTTAGAAAACTTACCTAACCTTATTATAACAAGAGCAATTTATTTTAGACTAACCTAACTAAATATATTTTAGATTTGTTTACAATAATTTAATACTAAACAAACACAGTGAAATATATATTTTTTCGTTAAGTTCAGAATGATTTTGGCGAAATTATTGCATACATAAATTTTCGCTTGTCCTATATGGCAAGATGAGCGTTGCTATTTAAGCCAAGATCGCAAGTTCTGCCTATTCGGCACGACATATATATATATATATATATATATATATATATATATATATATATATATATATATATATATATATATATATGTATGTATGTACAAGCACTGATCTCTGGCCGAAGGAGACTCGAACCTACGAACCTTGGAACAAGGTAGGTAGTGCCTTACCATTCTCACCACACTGGACCAATACCTTGGCGTCCAGCTTGCGCTAGACGTTTGATCCAAGGCAGCCAGGTTTCAGGGAGAAGGCTTACAGCTTTATATATATATATATATATATATATATATACTTACCTGGAGTTTACCTGGAGAGAGTTCCGGGGGTCAACGCCCCCGCGGCCCGGTCTGTGACCAAGCCTCATTGTGGATTAGAGCCTGATCAACCAGGCTGTTGCTGCTGGCTGCACGCAAACCAACGTACGAGCCACAGCCCGGCTGGTCAGGAACCGACTTTAGGTGCTTGTCCAGTGCCAGCTTGAAGACTGCCAGGGGTCTGTTGGTAATCCCCCTTATGTGTGCTGGGAGGCAGTTGAACAGTCTCGGGCCCCTGACACTTATTGTATGGTCTCTTAATGTGCTAGTGACACCCCTGCTTTTCATTGGGGGGATGGTGCATCGTCTGCCAAGTCTTTTGCTTTCGTAGTGAGTGATTTTCGTGTGCAAGTTCGGTACTAGTCCCTCTAGGATTTTCCAGGTGTATATAATCATGTATCTCTCCCGCCTGCGTTCCAGGGAATACAGGTTTAGGAACCTCAAGCGCTCCCAGTAATTGAGGTGTTTTATCTCTGTTATGCGTGCCGTGAAGGTTCTCTGTACATTTTCTAGGTCAGCAATTTCACCTGCCTTGAAAGGTGCTGTTAGTGTGCAGCAATATTCCAGCCTAGATAGAACAAGTGACCTGAAGAGTGTCATCATGGGCTTGGCCTCCCTAGTTTTGAAGGTTCTCATTATCCATCCTGTCATTTTTCTAGCAGATGCGATTGATACAATGTTATGGTCCTTGAAGGTGAGATCCTCCGACATGATCACTCCCAGGTCTTTGACGTTGGTGTTTCGCTCTATTTTGTGGCAAGAATTTGTTTTGTACTCTGATGAAGATTTAATTTCCTCGTGTTTACCATATCTGAGTAATTGAAATTTCTCATCGTTGAACTTCATATTGTTTTCTGCAGCCCACTGAAAGATTTGGTTGATGTCCGCCTGGAGCCTTGCAGTGTCTGCAATGGAAGACACTGTCATGCAGATTCGGGTGTCATCTGCAAAGGAAGACACGGTGCTGTGGCTGACATCCTTGTCTATGTCGGATATGAGGATGAGGAACAAGATGGGAGCGAGTACTGTGCCTTGTGGAACAGAGCTTTTCACCGTAGCTGCCTCGGACTTTACTCTGTTGACGACTACTCTCTGTGTTCTGTTAGTGAGGAAATTATAGATCCATCGACCGACTTTTCCTGTTATTCCTTTAGCACGCATTTTGTGCGCTATTACGCCATGGTCACACTTGTCGAAGGCTTTTGCAAAGTCTGTATATATTACATCTGCATTCTTTTTGTCTTCTAGTGCATTTAGGACCTTGTCGTAGTGATCCAATAGTTGAGACAGACAGGAGCGACCTGTTCTAAACCCATGTTGCCCTGGGTTGTGTAACTGATGGGTTTCTAGATGGGTGGTGATCTTGCTTCTTAGGACCCTTTCAAAGATTTTTATGATATGGGATGTTAGTGCTATTGGTCTGTAGTTCTTTGCTGTTGCTTTACTGCCCCCTTTGTGGAGTGGAGCTATGTCTGTTGTTTTTAGTAACTGTGGGACGACCCCCGTGTCCATGCTCCCTCTCCATAGGATGGAAAAGGCTCGTGATAGGGGCTTCTTGCAGTTCTTGATGAACACGGAGTTCCATGAGTCTGGCCCTGGGGCAGAGTGCATGGGCATGTCATTTATCGCCTGTTCGAAGTCATTTGGCGTCAGGATAACATCGGATAGGCTTGTGTTAATCAAATTTTGTGGCTCTCTCATAAAAAATTCATTTTGATCTTCGACTCTCAGTCTGGTTAGCGGCTTGCTAAAAACTGAGTCATATTGGGACTTGAGTAGCTCACTCATTTCCTTGCTGTCATCTGTGTAGGACCCATCTTGTTTAAGTAGGGGCCCAATACTGGGCGTTGTTCTCGACTTTGATTTGGCATAGGAGAAGAAATACTTTGGGTTTCTTTCGATTTCATTTATGGCTTTTAGTTCTTCCCGCGATTCCTGACTCCTAAAGGATTCTTTTAGCTTAAGTTCGATGCTTGCTATTTCTCTGACCAGTGTCTCCCTACGCATTTCAGATATATTGACCTCTTTTAGCCGCTCTGTTATTCTTTTCCGTCGCCTGTAAAGGGAGCGCCTGTCTCTTTCTATTTTACATCTACTCCTCCTTTTTCTTAGAGGAATAAGCCTTGTGCATACATCGAGTGCCACCGAGTTAATCTGTTCTAGGCATAAGTTGGGGTCTGTGTTGCTTAGTATATCTTCCCAGCTTATATCGGTTAGGACTTGGTTTACTTGGTCCCACTTTATGTTTTTGTTATTGAAGTTGAATTTGGTGAATGCTCCCTCGTGACTAGTCTCATTATGTCGGTCTGGGGCTCCACGCATACATGTCTGAACCTCAATTATGTTGTGATCTGAGTATATTGTTTTTGATATGGTGACATTTCTTATCAGATCATCATTGTTAGTGAAGATGAGGTCTAGTGTATTCTCCAGTCTAGTAGGCTCTATTATTTGCTGGTTTAAATTGAATTTTGTGCAGAGATTTAAAAGCTCGTGTGAGTGTGAGTTTTCATCAGAGCTGCCTCCTGGTGTTATTACTGCAACAGTATTATTTGCTATATTCCTCCATTTTAGGTGCCTTAAGTTGAAATCCCCCAGGAGCAAGATGTTGGGTGCAGGAGCTGGAAGATTTTCCAGACAGTGGTCAATTTTTAACAGCTGTTCCTGGAATTGCTGGGATGTTGCATCCGGAGGCTTGTAGACTACCACAATGACTAGGTTTTGGTTCTCGACCTTTACTGCTAAAACTTCCACTACATCATTTGAGGCATTAAGCAGTTCTGTGCAAACAAGTGACTCTGCAATGTACAGGCCAACCCCCCCCCCCCCTCCTTTTGCCTGTTCACTCTGTCACATCTGTATAGGTTGTAACCTGGGATCCATATTTCGTTGTCCAAGTGATCCTTTATGTGGGTCTCAGTGAAAGCCGCGAACATTGCCTTTGCCTCTGCAAGCAGTCCACGGATGAAAGGTATTTTGTTGTTTGTTGCTGGCTTTAGACCCTGTATATTTGCAAAGAAGAATGTCATCGGACTGGTGGTATTGTTGGTACTGGGGGGGGGGATTTTTTTTCCGGCATTAGTATCTGTATCTGTTGGTTTGGAGTGGAGGCCATCGACTGTGGTTCCACTCCAGGAATGACTGGATTTGGTGTACGATTTCTGCCATTTCCTGCCAGTTTTTTTTCCTTCCTGGCACTAAAAAACCTCTCCCTCTTGAGTGGCTGTGGCTACCCAGGTTTTCCCATGGCCTGGATGTTTTGTATCTTTTTGTCCCCTTTAGATGGTGTGCCTGGCAATTTAAGTTATAGCACAGTCTTTCCTGTACTGAAGAGGTACACAGTTCAGGGTGAAAAAGCTTACAGGAAGGGAGTTTGCATTTTCCTGTTGTCATATGGGCATGGCATTTTCTAGGGTGGTCATAGTTGCACGTCCCGTCTGTTTTTCCAGATTTCCCATGCCTGCAGATACCAAGTGCATAGTATGTGCACAGGCTTGGTTTCCTTTTGCCTTGGGTTTCTGTGACTGTATTCCCTGTTGGTGCATGTTTCCCTGTCTTATTCCTATCCTCCCTAGCACCAACAATGGAGCTCCCACCAGTTGTTTTTGGTAATATATCCTCACTATTCCTAGTGGAGTCCTCTTGTTTGCTATTTCCTGTGGTATTTCTAGTTTGCAATATTGGTTTTATCTTATCTTTGACTACACTTGTTTCCCTACTACGGCTCCTGTCCCCTATGAGGTCATTTATATGTATTCCTTCCTGCGTATAATTCCTGACTACCTGGACAAAATCTCCAGCTTCACCATTACTGTCTCCCAGGACAGCACCTCCAGCTTCACCATTACTGTCTCCCAGTACAGCACCTCCAGCTTCACCATTACTGTCTCCCAGGACAGCACCTCCAGCTTCACCATTACTGTCTCCCAGGACAGCACTATCAGCCCCACATTTACTGACTACCAGGACATCACCTCCAGCCTTGTTGAGATTTTGGCCTTACCTGCTGTGTTTATTATAACTATATATAATGAACACTTAGCTGATAAATGACAGCAAATCGTCTACACAGCCGCCCCTGCAGACGAGGTCTAGAAGCTGTCGAAACCATCACAACAGTGGGCTGTCAAGAGATACAATTTGTAAGTATAAATTACCCCTAGGGGGTGTTATGTCAGCATATTTCATTCGATGATGGCTGACGAAATACCTACTTGTTTGGACTCAAAAGTCCACACCTTACTGCCGATTATAGGTTGATTACAAACTCCTTGTGACTCAAGAATTGCGCAATCCCCCGATCTACAAGAAATTCGTAACATACCTTGCTCTTTGTAACGTGAGCTATGGTGTTCTCAACACCTTCGACAGATATCGGTGACTTGATAGAAGCTGAAGTGTCCTTGGATGTCCATGTCTTCCATTGTCTAGGAAACGCACACTGGTACACTATGTTCCACAAGATTTGTCTTTATTGTTCACAATGTATCACAAGAGAAGCTGATCACACTTCTCCTATGTTTATCGTGTTTTGTGAGACACTTTGTCCACACTAACGCACAGATCAGTGTTCTTTGCTAGTTATCCTGGCGTCAGTTTCACTCTCACTAGAGTCAAAGATAGTCTGCCAGACGCCACAGCGCTCCATGCCGTCTCTGCCCCCAGCACAAAAAAAAAAATGCTGACCTAGTACCTTGCATCCTTGTCACCTCCTCGATGAAGCAAAGCAGAATGTTTGTTTCTTGCTGTCTTAATCATAGACAACAATGTACACTATCTTTACTATGGTAATAAAGTGGGAGCAGGATTTTCCTTAATTGTCCTGCTAAAGTAAGAATGTATTGTCTCTTATAAAAATACACTTTGCAACACCGCTGCAAGGAGCAGAGGTCACTTGACTACGTGGCATAGCATCTGTGATCAATTACTCACTCTAGCAGTAAACAAGACGCTCGCCCCTTCTGAGTGGCCCCTCAGGGCTGAGAGGGCTTGGCCCCTCAGGGCTGAAAGGGCTGAAGGGGGCTGATACCCCCCTCCTGGAGAAAATTTCTCCACAAGCCTTACAGTTTCTGACTACATGGCCAGTATCAAGGGCAGTACCATTCAGCCCAGACTTTTTATGTTCCCATCTGTTGTAGAAAGCCTCCAGGTTTTCTATGAAAGCACCTTTGATGTTATCCTCTTTTAATACCCTTGTGATTTTAGTCTACAGATTTATCTCATTTGGGCATACCCAAAAAAACTTCCCTGTTTTAATACTGCTTGTAGATAGTTTTTGGATATCTGCACAAGGGCCGTGACACCAATTTCCACAAAAATGACAATTTATCCATGTGGAAGCCCGTTTGTTTGATTGACCGCAGACTACACAGAGCTTCATAATGATTTGAATGGTTGATTTACTGTAATTCTACTAGCAACCTCTTGAATATTCTATTAATAACCTCCTTAAATGAAGCTCTAGCTATTTGTATTTCTATTTCTAACTGTACTTGTATATTGGACAGCTTACCGTGTACGTTCCTGATTTATATTTATTGTTTGTGTTTGATAAGGGCGCCTACAACCCCATCCGTTTACAGTCTGCTTTATTGTCCAATGAATCCGTTTGAAACCAGTCAAGGGTTCGGACCAGTCAAGGGTTCAGACCAGTCGAGGGTTCGGACCAGTCGATCTGATCTGATCAGTGGGTCACTTATTTAAAACATACTGGTCGGTGATTTGGGCAAACACATGAAGGATCTACTGGAAATTATCTACCCGAGTAATATGTGATTTGATTGATACAAAAGTATAACTTGCGTGTTGAAGAAACCGGTGATTTCTGGCAGCTCCTACAATGATGAACGGTCGAGCCTCAACCCTTGTTTATCAATCGCTGTATCTAGCTTTTCTAGTTTTTTTTCGTCTCCACCACAATAAATGCTATATTATCACTATAGTTGACTGGTGGAAATTTTGGAGGAAGAACGCTTTTTCTGTAGTAATAATTGCTTCTCGTTGTGTATATTGCGACCGCTTGTAACTACAGGTTATATGAAATTCACAGTATACGTCTGGTATTTCAAGAAAAAAGAAACTAATGAAAGTCACTCCACTCCACTAAGTACCATTATAATACTGGTTAGTTGCTACTACAGCACTGTATTCTGCTATTCACTGGTATCACTAGATTATATGCGAGTACACTAGCAGGCCAGGAAGATTATTAAAACAGCTGACCACTGTGGTAAGATTCTGGCGACTTCTGGCACCTGCCTCTATAGGCTTATCACTTCATTTACAAATTCACCTGTTTTCAAATGACACTTTAGCCTTTATCATCTATATACTAGGGAGCCACTGTAGTATACACTATACACTATGTATACACAATGTTATCAGGGAGACTTTCTTGGAGAGTGTATAAATCTGTAATGGAGGGAAGGCGGGGTAGGGGTCGGTCTAGGATAGGTTGGAGGGAGGGGGGGTAAAGGAGGTTCTGTATGCGAGGGGCTCGGACTTCCAGCATGCGTGAGCGTGTTAAATTTTAGCAAATGGAGACAAATGGTTTTTAGGACTTGACATGCTGTTGGAGTGTGAGCAGATTAACATTTATGAAGGGATTTAAGAAAACCGGCAGGTCGGACTTGAGTCCTGGTGTCATGTGTGGGAGGGTTCGATTACGTGGATTGGGTAATAACACTCACGTTGGATGTTCTAGTACATATATTGGAGGGTAAATATGGGGAGCACCACGCCTGGTCTGCCTCTCTGCTAACTCTCTCTAAGACTGACTCACGAATTGGGTCCTAGGGGTGAGCAGCATTCAAAAACATGCTATGGTCAGCAGCAACATGAATAACAGTCAGTGATTCATGCAGACGGTAGGTAGTGAGTCATACTACTGGTAACTGGTTACTGGTAACTGGTACTACTGGGAACTGATACTACTGAGAGCTCGGCGACGCTAACGTATGTCGTCCAGACATACAGCTGTGGGGGTTTCGATTACGTGGATTGGGAAATAACACTGGAGATGGGAAGTATAGTGTCTGCACTCTGAAGGAGGGGTGTTAATGTTGCAGCACCTGCATATATATATGTCGTGCCGAATAGGCAGAACTTGCGATCTTGGCTTAAATAGCAACGCTCATCTTGCCATATAGGACAAGTGAAAATTTGTGTATGCAATAATTTCGCCAAAATCATTCTGAACCTAACGAAAAAAATATATTTCACTGTGTTTGTTTAGTATTAAATTATTGTAAACAAATCTAAAATATAATTAGTTGGGTTAGGCTAAAATAAACTGCGCTTGTTATAATAAGGTTAGGTAAGTTTTCTAAGATACTTTTAGTGCAAAATTAAAATTTTTTTCATCAGCATTAATGAAAAAAATATATCTTTAAACGTATAGGGGAAAATTTTAGAAAGGACTTAATTTTAAATGAGTTCTTGCTAATTGACCAGTTTTACATATTTGGCACGACATATATATATATATATATATATATATATATATATATATATATATATATATATATATATATAATATACATAATTATTATAATTCTTAAATGTCGTGCCGAACAGGTAAAACTTGCGATTTTTGCTTAAATAGCAACACTCTTCTTGCCGAATAAGGCAAGCGATAATTAAGGCAAGCAATAATTTTGCAAAAATCATTGTAAACCTAACGAAAAAATATGTTTCATTGTGTTTGTTTATTATTAAATTATTGTTAACTTATTTAAAATATTTAGTTGGAATTGGCTAAATTATATTGCGCTTGTAATAATAAAGTTAGGTAAGTTTTCTAAGGTATTTTTGGTACAAAATTATTAATTTTTACAGTAACATAAATGAATAAATATATCTTTAAACGTATAATAGGAAATTTTAGAAAGGACTTTATATGAGATAACTATGAAAACGAGCATATATAGTAGCTGTAGTCATGTGGAAATGTCGCGTGGGTAGGACTACTACTGCTGCTGTTGCTGCTGCTGCTGCTGCTGCTGCTGCTGCTGCTGCTGCTGCTGCCGCCGCCGCCGCCGTCGTCGTCGTCGCCGTCTCCGTCGTCTCCGTCTCCGTCGCCGACGACGACGTCGCCGCCGCTGGTGGTGGTGGTTGTTGTAGTTGTTGTAGTAGTAATCGTGGAAGACGGGTTGTGTTGGAGAAGGACCTGTCGACATCATGTTACAGCGATCTCCGGAATGAATAATATAAGCAATTTAGAGGTAGTGTAACTGTCGAATTTTTGTTGGATAGTGTTACTGACCGCAGTTAGGCAGCTTCTATGCACCTTCGCCGTCTTAAATCGTCTTCTTTAATTACTAGTTCACCCTCACTAAATTTCATGAGGTGTCCAACATCGTTCCTATGTTGACCACATGGGTAATAACAAAAAAAGGCACAATACCGTGACTGGAACGATACACAAATAACCCGCACATAAAAGAGAGAAGCTTACGACGACGTTTCGGTCCGACTTGGACCATTGACAAAGTCACACTGTGACTTTGTCAATGGTCCAAGTCGGACCGAAACGTCGTCGTAAGCTTCTCTCTTTTATGTGCGGGTTATTTGTGTATTGACCACATGGGTTTTTACGGTCATCATTGCTGCTAGGGTTTTTGTGTTCCCTTATCTTATCAGAGATATGGACGTTTCTCCAACATTGTCACACCTCCCCACGTGGTATAGTGTATACTCCTGCACTCGTGCCAGTCATTCTTCGAATTTTGTATAAGGTTTTTAATAGTTGAGGAGCTGGTGGATATTTTAGCTAGTTTTCTGTCAATAAATCTTGAAACTTGAGTCGAAACATCGCTGACCTGTAAAACAATGTAACTTGGAGACTTTCCTTCAACTTGAATAGTGTTGGTCTTGTTGAGGATTCGTGTTGCACGCTTCCTGCAGTCATGTATGAAGTGTAGGGAAAAGTGTAGTGAACTAAAAGAATGTGTAATGTATGTACATTCTTCATCGAGGAACTGTGGACTGGAAATTCTGTAGATTCTCAGAAAGAAGCATTTAACTACCCCTCCTTTAGAAACCATACCCCCGGCCGGGATTGAACCCGCGGTCATAGAGTCTCAAAACTCCAGCCCGTCGCGTTAGCCACTAGACCAGCTAGCCACAATAAGATTCATCCAACTAGGTATATTTCTACACCATAGGAAGGTTAGCACAGGCACCTCTGTGACCACAAATGCAAGTTTTTACAGACGAATCTCCAGCTAGTTCTGGTATCATGGTGAGAGAAGAAATGTAGGAGATCGTTCTTGTTCACGGTAGACTTTAAAAGAAAGTCTGTTTTCACCAGTAAGAGAATGTCGAGAAATGGTAATTGGTTGTCCTCCTCCTCCTCTAGTGTAAATTTAATAGTAGGTTCCAGAGTGTTGAGGATGTCACGTACATCTACATGTACGTGAAATTTTCCGTTTCTCTGCCAATTAAAAAAAAACATGAAAAAATAATAATAAAAAAATTAGGAAAAAGCCACTGTATGACATTTCGTGTGTATTGTATTACGGTAACAGCACCACGAATTTTAATTTATATTTTGGAAAATCGGATTCCTCCTATCCTCGTATTAGTACGTATATTTGTTGCTTATTTCCTTAACGGCAGTTCCTTATGCATCTATCGTTTTTAACTCTTATTTTCATTATTTTATATTACGTGAGGTAAATCTAGGCTCGGTTGAAATTAGTAACTTACGAGGTTAAGTTAGATAAAATGCTGAATGGCCCATACGGGTTTAGCTTTTATTTCTCTATGTAATATTAATATAAACAAAAGAAAGCTAATTAAGAAAACTGCCAAGATACGTCAGGCAACGAGAGAAAAAAAACAAGAAAAAACCGGCAACGTTGAAATCTGAACGTTTATCACTCGTGGTACAAGAACGAGCTGCGATATTACAAGAATCAGAAATATGGAGCCGCCAGTCATGGCCGCCGGACGCCAAGTCACGAACTTGAGACTAAGGCACACAGGCTAGTGATCACGGATCACCGCGAACTACAGATGAAACTATACAGGCTAGAGATCACGGATCACCACGAGCTAGAGATAAAACTACACAGGCTAGAGATCACGGATCACCACGAGCTAGAGATAAAACTACACAGGCTAGTGATTACGGATCACCACGAACTAGAGATGAAGGTACACAGGCTAGTGATCACGGATCACCGCGAACTACAGATGAAACTATACAGGCTAGAGATCACGGATCACCACGAGCTAGAGATAAAACTACACAGGCTAGTGATCACGGATCACCACGAAATTTAGGTGAAGCACAAAGGCTCGTAATCAATGATCACCACAAGCTTAAAATGAAGGTACACAGGCTACTGATCACGAATCACGTATGGCCGACAAAATGTTACAAATCACGATCCTCGGAGTGCAAATCACAGGTCAGAGATCACGGGCAATGGCTTTCAAATAACGGATCTTTGACTCTATATAATGGGCCATTCATTACAGATATATATATATATATATATATATATATATATATATATATATATATATATATATATATATATATATATATATATATATATATATATATATATAAAATAATTTTTTTTCAACATGTCGGCCGTCTCCCACCGAGGCAGGGCGACCCAAAAAGAAAGAAAATCCCCAAAAAGAAAATACTTAAATCATTCAACACTTTCACCTCACACATAATCACTGTTTTTGCAGAGGTGCCCAGAATACAAGTTTAAAAGTATATGCGTATAAAAATACACTATATATCCCTCCAAACAAGCTGTATTTAAAAAGCTGGATACATCAGCATTGTGTAATCCAGTCGTTCACCTAACGATTTCAAGACTACAAGGAGCACTAGTGTACTATAATAATAATTCACAGAGAAATTATTGTTCTTGAGGCAGCATGGGGCCGATTGACTCCCAACAGGCAGATTTCCAGTGGCCAGCCATAAAAAAAAAAAAAAACACTAAACAGGCCTCAGTGTAAGTGCCTGCAGCAGGTATGGAAATGTTCCCACTGTAATAAACAAGGCCAAGTCTGCAAACAACGATTAAGACTAAAGAATGAACTAAATCAATGGTGGAAGATCATTCCTGGTCTCCCAACCCCATTTTATTCTAGTCAGGCTATTCAAGACTTTTTGGCAGGCGGTAGACTACGCTTGTTGGAAAAATTATGATGACCGTAACGACTGGTATTAACAACATCGATACACACACATAAGATCTGAACTGGTTGGGCTTCATAAACAACTGGAGCAACATATTCTAGACTATTATTAGTAACTAGATATATTCTAGACTATTATTAGTAACTAGATATATTCTAGACTATTATTAGTAACTAGATATATTCTAGACTATTATTAGTAACTAGATATATTCTAGACTATTATTAGTAACTAGATATATTCTAGACTATTATTAGTAACTAGATATATTCTAGACTATTATTAGTAACTAGAGTGTGACATGTTCAAAATTGGTTGAGTATTATTGGCAACTAGAGCGACATGTTTTAGATTGTATTATTGGTAACTAGAGAGACATGTTCTAGATTAGTTGACTATTATTGGTAACTAGAGTAACAAGCTCTAGACTGCTGAATATTATAAGTAACTGGAGTAATAATTTCCTTACTGGAGGACATTAAAAGTAACTGGAGTACTGTATCTAGTAATATAAGCTCTAAGTGTAATGGGCATCGTAACTAAGGGCAGACACTAAACCGGTTGGGTATTATAAGTAAGTGGAAGAAAATGTTTTTCACTGGATGGAACTGGTAATTAACGAAGGTCATGTTCTGAGTTAGTTGGATATCTTATGTAACTAGAAAGACAAGCTCTGGGTTTGTTGGGAATCATGAGTGGCCAGTCAAATAAGCTCTAAACTGATTCTTGAAGGAGGACTAAGAATCGAGCTGTCAACCTTGCATTTGCAAGACCAAGACAACACTAACTTTACTGAATGTTCAAAGGAGCAATATAAGAACAGACTTCTAAACACTTCTGAACACTAAGTCGGAATAATCGTAGACATTAAATGTACTATGTTGTACTATGTTAAAAGTTCTGGTTTGGTCCATGGTGCTTTTAGCGCAATTTATAATTCTCATAATGTGGTGGAACTCTAATTTCAAGCTCTAAACTGGTTGTGTATCATAAGTAACCGCTTGAGACATGCTGTGAAATAGTAGTGCATCATAAGTTAGAGAAAATAAATATCAGTTGGTTCTATTACACACAGGTTTATTTCAAGTTCAACACTTACAGGGAAACCTAGATAAAACTACAGGTACTAACCTGTAGTTCGCTATTTTCTCAGCAATGGAGGAATGCATCCAGCGGTACAGAGTTCGGTTCACAACTGGTGGGCACGGGTTCTGTTCCTGGGTCGGATGAGACGTTGAAGGAAATCTCATTACACCCGTTTCTCAAGCACAACTACAATAAAATAGGTCAACAGGAGATAGTTGTTTGGTGTGGATCGCGTCCTAGTAAAGAGGATCGAAGGACCTACACGAAAATAAGCCACGCTTTGTGACTTTCCTTTGTTATCCTAAATTATTATCTATCAGGAGGTTAATAATCCAAAGAAAAGCTTTCTTCTTATTATTATTAGCTACAAATTATTGTACTAGTTCAGTTCAGCAATGTCCCCATTAACAAGTGGACAATTAGTATCTTATGGCTTATCTTTACACGTTCACCTTTGCCAAGGACCACAGTCCTGTCTGACAGATGAATATCATTAGGTCTAACATAAATAACGAATGAGCCTACCCAGCGGGAGTGTGGTGTCGGTGTTGACCTGTGGCAGGATCCCCCTTTTCAAGCATAAGGATCTCCTTTTCATCTCAGTTGTGACTAAGTGATATAGTCACCGGTAAGCTAAACCAGTATCAACACTTTAATATTCCTTGATACTTACTCTTCACCCTTTTCCTCCCTTCCCCAGTACCTGCATATCACACACACACACACACACACACACACACACACAGAGTAAGTAAGTAAGTAAGTAAATTTATTCAGGTATACACAATACAGTTACATAGAATTATCATACATAGCAGCATATGTGTAGAGAACCTAGGATAACCCAAAAAAGTCAGACAGAGTGACTTATTTCCATTGGGGTCCCTTTACCTTATTATTATAATATATAGGTTATAATATTTTCTTATTATTCTATAATGAAGATAACATCTTATTATCATACTAAAAAGACTATCTACTACACGAGGGTCATTAAGACTATCTACAATACGAGGGTCATTAAGACTATCTACTACCCGAGGGTCATTACGACTATCTACAATACGAGGGTCATTACTAGGGATAAGGTAAAATTTACACGTATTTTAGCTAAAAAATAGAAAATCATTCCCCTCCCTTTCTGTTGCTTCGTTCATCAGACACTTTTTGGCAGTCTTCTTGAACTGGTTCAAGCTATGACTGGCCTTGACATTTGTGGGTAGTCTGTTCCATTCCTTTATTGCTGTACAATAAAAGGTGTTTGAAGCCTGGCCACTGACTGTGGGTACTACAAAGTTGTGCTCTCTCCCCCTAGTACTATGATTGCTTTGGTTCCCAACCTTGACGAAATTGACAGCAAGATATTCCGGACACTGTTCGTGAGCAATTTTATAAACATGATTTAGCTTCAGTTGTTTTATTCTGTCTTCAACATTCAGCATATCCAACTGCTGTAATTCATCCTGAGAGAGAGAGAGAGAGAGAGAGAGAGAGAGAGAGAGAGAGAGAAAGCTGGACGGGGTAGCCACAAACAGATCTCTCATCTCCAACCAACACAGCCCCAGGCACGCGCCCACCAGGTACATAATTATCAGGCTCAAGTGTGACTTAATCAGAAAAGTTAGCATCAGAATGAACAAAGAAACTGATTGTCGAATCAGTAGCAATACAGAGGCCACCACTCTCCATGGCACCTAGGACGTGCTACCGCTAGCACCGATAGGACCATACCGCTGACAATTGTTTGCGAGATATAAGGTGTAATTACTGTCACAAGAGAGGACATTAAGAAGAGTGCAGTCAAAGCAAAAAAGAGAGACTGAGCAGAGAAGATAACCGGTTCTTTGGAGATTTAATTTCAGAACAAACTAACAGGATCTAAAAACAGGTGAACATTCTTACACATTATCTACGCAGCTACTTCTTACTCAGCTCGACAGGTATTTTATACTTTATGTAAGATCACAGAGCTACATCCGAGTGTCTTATTTGCATAAGGGGCAATCACCGTACACAACAATTTAGTCAAGCTCTACGCAAACATGAGCCAATTATTAACATTCTGTCTGCTAACATTAGCGGGTTTCATTACCAATGCCGGTGAGCTCTTACTCAGTTTCCTGAACAGTCAGCGTCCTGACATGATAAATTTTCTTCTTCATATGGATGTGACGAGACAGGCAACCTCTTCGAAGTGGTGCTGCTGTATGTTTTATCCTAAAAATATACACGCCCAACCCATTAATGCCGCCATTTTTAATCACCTGGAAATGATGTTGCTCAGCCTAGACATAAACTCAGCCCTAAATGGCATGGAGCATACCCTATCAACTTTATGTGAACGCCTTTCTGCCTCGGCATAAATGACAACAAATAACTGTTGGTGACTTAAACCATCTTTTACAGAGGAATTTTGATGAACTTCTTGCAGTATTTGATATGAGAATCTTTGAAGACTTCCCTAGTCATAACTCTAGCTCCTCCCTCGAACCAGCAGTGAGTGATTTATCTGTAGGCACATCTGATCATAAGGCTGACTTTACAACAGTAAAGATACCAACAGCTCGAGGTGAAGAATCATCTTGCAGAACATGGCTGTGAGAGAACTTTGCCGCCTCCGAAGGTGATGCTAAAAACGAAGTGATGCCAATAACCAAAGTGATGTTAAAAACTAAGTGCATGACTTCATTTTATATATACCTAATTTAATCTTTAACACAAGTACATCCTTCACTAGCACGTAATTAAGTCATTGGGTCAGCCTTACCTTAGCTATCGTTGCCAAGAAATCGATACTGCTAAGTACAACACTTGTAGAAGATGCAAGAGGCATCATACTACATATAACAGGAATCTCCACAGCAGGACTGCAGGGAACGAAGAAAGTTCAAAACTGAGTTGTCTTTCGATGAGAGACTGATACAAAAAAAAAAAAAGTGGGCTGCCAAAGCCTTGTGGTCTTTAGTCAAAGGCAGACACGTATAATCATCTCTAAACCGACAGGTTTAAGACCGCATTTACCAGTTGTAAAGAAAAAGCTAATTTATTTGCCGTACATTTTACTTCCAAGATGCAGGTCCCTGATCCAGTTAGGGAACTTCTTATGTTAGCCGCAAGGAGTAGAAAAAGCTGTGACCCCATATAAGGTAAGCCCAATATTGTTGAGCAGATGCACAGACCAACCAACATCACCTCGAATTATCTAACGGCAAATGAAGTCATTTTTTTTTATATCACCCCCTCCTATGTGACCGTCAGTATAACTTCAGAAAAGGCCTCTCGACTATGTGGCACCAGTCACTTGATGAATTTAAGATCAGCTGCGTTGTAGCACTGAACATTACTGTTACTTTCAACAAGTTTGGCACCAGGGACTCTTGGCAAAACTGCAAGTAATTGCAGTCTCTGGCCCTGCACTACACTTACGTAGTGACCATTTTCAATGGGACAGAGTCTGCAAGACAATCAGACAGTGTTGGTATTTCACAGGGAAGTGTGCATGGTCCATCTTTATGGAATGTCTACTTTAATAAGCTATATCACATCATATCAGAATCTTACATCTATGCAGATGACTGTACTGTAACATTTACTTATGCAACAGAGGTAATGCTATTTACTCTTAGGCACATCAATCACCAGGTTATAGCTATATCAACCTGAGAAAAACGATAGCAGGTTATATTTGCTTCTGAGGCAACACAAATGATGATTGTCTCAGGCACTGTAATGCTAATATTGTAGCAGTGTCAAAAATAAATGGAAGAATGTTAGAGCCTGGGAATGAAGAGAGTATTCTATGGGTAAAACATGACTCCAAATTGTCCATGAAGAATCACATGGTGAATCTTGCAAACAGGTCTGCCAGCAAACTGAGGGCACTAAGTGTATCTCGTACCTGCTAGATGGTAGAGGCTGCATAACTCTGTACAAGGCACAGGTGCACTCACTGAATGTGCACCACATTTTAGGATTGCTTGCCTGTCTCATCTACAACTTCTGAACAGAACAGAGATCTAAGCGAGGCGACTTATTCCTCACTTCATCCGAGGATGGATGCATCTATCATTTCCACAGAGCCTTCGATACCAGAGAGATGTGGGTGGCCTTAATGTTATGTATATGGTCAGTGTTACCACACTTGGTTCCACGAGAATACAAGACGTTCTCAAGAACAGCACTTTATCTGAGATTATTCATTCCCAGAATGGCTCGAGCCCGGAAAACATACTGCATAACAACATTAATAGAAGAAAATTAATTGAACAAATGAAGTCCCTGACCCAGAGCTGACTGCAGTTTCATTCTCTTCCTTGTATTCTTCATTACAGTAAACAATTAATAAAGTTAATGTTAACTTGTATATAGAGGATGGAACTCTTAACCTAACCCTGTAAAATTCCTTGTGTTGAGAAAGAGAGAGAGAGAGAGAGAGAGAGAGAGAGAGAGAGAGAGAGAGAGAGGAAGAGAGGAAGAGAGAAGGGTAGAAAAGAGAAGGGATGGGGGGAAAGGGAGAGAGGGAAAAGCTGTTGGGTAGGTGGGAGGGGAAGTAAGAGAGGGAGGTAAGGTCTCAGGGTCGAGTTCAACGAGTGAGGAGCCAGAGAGAACTGGTGACAAGTGCAAGTGCAGCAGTTGTCGGGGCACAAGTGAATGTCGGTCAAGTTGGCTCATCTATCTCAGTGTTTAGAACATCCGTGTTGGTAATGTCACTAGCATGTAGTAAAAAAGTGAGCTTCTGGCTCATTCTTTGTACGTCCGATCATCTCTCTGTCTCTGTCTCTGTCTCTCTCTCCCTCTCCCTCTCTCAATCTCTGTCTCTCTGCCATATACCAAGGTTTTCAACCTTACACGACCAGCAACAGACCAACTAAATATCAGTGAAATCATCAGCTTGGCTACATTAAAGATGTAAATAATGATACTGTGATAACAACTTCTTATATAGGAAAATACTGTTTGGCAAATCGCATACCCGTTAACAGGGAAAAGGGGGATTTCGTGGCATTGTTGGCAGCTCACTCAGCTCGATCCCCGGCGTGGGTGGAAACGTTGGTCATGTTTCCTTACACCTGCTCACTTTGCATTAAGTACCTGGGTGTTGACTGTAAAATAGAGAGAGAGAGAGAGAAAGAGAAAGAGAGAAAGAGAAAGAGAGAGAGAGAGAGAGAGAGAGAGAGAGAGAGAGAGAGAGAGAGCTACCCTTAGAGATCTACCATGAAGGTAATCACTGAGCAGACATAGCGCATAACCTGCAATTCCCAGTGCTTGCGGTTTTGCTAAATGACACCAGGGCCTCTTAGCAAAACAGCAAGCACTGGGAATTGCAGGCTCTATGCTATGTCTCCTCAGTGATTACCTTCATGGTCGATCACTAAGGGTAGTTCTCAATGGAAAAGAATCAGCAAGACATCCTATTGGGGCAAGTGTCCCACAAGGAGAAGCGTGCTGGGACCATTGTTATGGAATGTCTACTTCAATGACCTTCATCTCATCCCAGAATCCCATGCATATGCAGATGACTGCACACTGACATTCACTTATCCAAGAGAAGAAATGCCAGCTGCTCTAAGCTACATCAATCACCAGCTAAGAGCTATATCAGCTTGGGGAGACAGATGGCAAGTAACATTTGCACCTGAGAAAACGCAAATGATGATGGTCTCTAGGCACCATGATGGTAATGCTGGTGCAGTAGTAAGCATGAATGGGAAGGTGTTGGCACCTGGGGAAGAAGTTGATATCCTTGGGGTGAAATCTGACTTCAAACTGACCATGAAGAACCATGTTGTAAATCTTGCAAACAAGGCAGCCAGGAAGCTTACAGCACTTCGCCGTATCTCGCATCTGTTTGAGTATGCTCCACTTTCTTGGTTTGCCTGCCTCCCTCTCCCTCTGATCTGCAACTGCTTGACAGCGTAGAGAACAGAGCAAGACGTCTCATCTCTCGCCTGGACCCATCCTGGATAGATCTGTCATTTCAGCAGAGCCTTCAACACAGGAGGGATGTGGGTGGCTTTACTGTTATGTACAAGGCCAATATTGTCAAAGTACCACACTTGGATCCACTTCGAGGACAGCGAGAAGCAAGGTTCTATACCACAAGACGGGCAGGAAGCAACTTCACTCTGGCTGTACCCTTCTCCAGAACATCACTTCATCTGAGATCACTTATCCCCAAGATGACTCGAGTCTGGAACACATTCGTACAGCATTATGCTGTCAGCGACATAAAGTCAGTTGATCAAATGAAAAGGCTGACCCACAGATGGCTCCAACTTCATTCTGTTCCCTACTTGTATGTTTCATAACAATAAAAATTCTTGTATGTTTCATAATAAAAATGCTTTCAAATGAGCTGATGTAAGTAACAGCTGTTAGCTTGTCAATAAAGTTAGAAATCCTTAACCTGTAAATAGCTTGTCAATAAAAGCTATGGATCCTTAATCTAACCTTGTCAAACCCTGTGTCAAGAGAGAGAGAGAGAGAGAGAGAGAGAGAGAGAGGGAGAGAGAGAGAGAGAGAGAGAGAGAGAGAGAGAGAGAGAGAGAGAGAGAGAGGGTCATGAGGTGTCTCGCACAATCAGCCTGACATCAAATTTGGGTAAACTACTGAAAATTGTTAGTTAAATTACAGTTGAATTCTGCAAGATAAAATTCTGTTAACTGATAATCAAGATTGTTTTTGCAATACAAGATGCTGCCCAACAAATTTAATAAAATTCTTCAGATTCATTTGCTAAAAAAAAAAAAAAGACAGCTAAGCACTCACAGCTAAAGTGAACTTTGACTTTCAAAAGCTATTAGACGAATACAAGTATGTAACAAGCCTTGATTTCATGCCATAGGGGATAATCTTAAGGACTTGATTAGTAATTAGCTTACTGATAGGAAGCAGCGAGTACATCCTTTTAAAAGACGATTTGTCTGAGTGGCAAAACGCAACGAGTGGTGTCCCTCAGGGTTAGAGCCATGACCCATTCTTGTTCTTAATATTCATAAATTTTCTAGGAACTGATTTTACTTGCAAATTTTCAATGATCCCGGCTGATGCGAATTAGAGAGATATGATGTATTTGTGATGGACTGTCAAAAGTATTTAGGGAGACGCTGATCAAGTTGTCAC